>NW_011889627.1:19945-20342 GCF_000151845.1 Pteropus vampyrus | reverse complement strand
GGGCGTCACGGGGGCCTTGGACCGCGTCCCCCACGGAGATGGGGATGACCGCATAGCTCGCCAGGCCCCGCCCAGTGTCCCTGCCACCCTGTCACCGATGCCAACGCCCTGTCACCGAAGCCGCACATGGCGCCGTGGCCTCAGTTTCCCTGACGTCCTCTTCCTGACTGGCTGGCCATCCAGGACCCGCCCTGTCTAGAGGTCACGCCAGCTCAGGCTCCTCTGGGCCATGACACTTTGGTGACCGTGGGTCAGGCGTTGTGCGGAATGTCCCCTCTGTGTGCCAGGCGTGTCTCAGGACTGGACCGGGGGCTACTGCGGCCTCACCTGTCCATCGCTGAGCGCCTGCCTTGAAACACCCTCATCCCGGCAGTGACAACCCCGAGACCCTCGTCCC
>NW_011889627.1:19088-19895 GCF_000151845.1 Pteropus vampyrus | reverse complement strand
ACAGAGGGAGCTGAGCTGGTCAGACGGGGCCCCAGGACCAACGCCCGCCCCCCCTCCCGCCGGAAGCCGGTACCACAGTGAGAAAATCTGTGTCCGTACTGTCAGGGCTGAGGGCCCCGGGCCACGCACGGCAGCTCTGACCCCCGCGTGGCCGTACCCGGCGACAGGGCCCCATGACGGGGCTAGCGTCCTGGCGGGAGGAGGAGAGATGGTCCATACTCGCTCTGGACCAGATGAGGACACGTGGGTGTGGACGCTGGATGAGGACACCACAGGCGGGTGAGGCCATGGTGGACAGCAGCCACCTGCAAGTCAGAAGTGGCCCCCAGCGCCCCACTTGCCGGCACTTTGACCCCAGCCTCCAGCCTCCAGGATGGAGAGGGACACGTCTGTCACTTCACCCCCGGGTCTGGGGTATTGTCACATCGGCCCCAGCTGATGGAGACACCGGCCTCGCTCCATCAGCAAATCTGTCCCCTCTAAAATTTAGCTCTTAAACATGAAAAGCAAACTGACAACCAATTTTAGAGGGACGTGTAGAGAATCTTAGTAATCGAAGGTGATAAAATGTAGAAATTTTACTAAGATCATCATCTACATTTTGCTACCGGAGGCTGGAAGTCCCAGCGGTCAGATGGACTGTCACAGTATCCCAGGGCTGGTGTCCGCGTCACCCTCGTCCCTACTCAGGGCCACGGTGCAGGGAGACGGCAGAGAGAAGCCACCGAGTGCTTCCTTTAAGCGCAAAGGAGACCGTTCTCGATTTCCTGAGGGAAGGAGACCTCGATGCCGGGGTCGCTGCGGGGC
>NW_011889627.1:16733-17753 GCF_000151845.1 Pteropus vampyrus | reverse complement strand
AGCCGGAGAAGGGTGACGCGGCACTGTCGCTGGCCCTGGGCAGTCACGTGACAGAGACAGCCCCGGGGCTGCAGACAGGGTCCTCCCTCTCCTGGGGAAGACGGGTGGGGAGGGTGGGCACGCGGCCCAGTTGCTGCCGGCTGGGTGGACGCCCAGCGCAGGGCACTGTCCAGGCGCCGACGGTGGCCGAGGAAAGACGAGCGAGCCCGGGCAGGCCGTCCGGACACGCTCTGCGGGGACGTCACCCCGGGCCAGCTGCCTGCCACCGCGGCCGCGCCCACCACACCGGCCCCTGCTCTGAGGGGACGACGCTCGGCCTCCAGCCTCTGGGCCGGGGTATGCGGCTGGGAGAGGCGCCCGTCCTGCTGGGGTCCACCCAGAGTGGCGCCCTGCACTGGGCAGACAGCGGTTCCCACAGGAACTCAGCTGCCAGCCCCTCCTGGTGGCCCAAACGGACACCGAAGTCCTGCTGAAGCCACAACAGCGACCGTCACGGTCCAGGGGGCAGAGCGGGGACGCGTCTCACGGTGGGGACCGGCTGAGGCTCCTCCCCACAGGCCAGGGCCCCCCACAGCTGGACCCTCTCAGGTGACGGCCTCGCTGTCACACAAACACTAGCCCAGCTGAGTGGCCACCGCGGAGGACGTGTCCGGGATCAGGCTGCGGGTTTTTAATGAGAAGCGCTGGAGAACGCGGGCCCTTCCTGCCTGGGCCGGTGCCGGCGCGTGAGGACTCCACGGGTGCGCCGTGTACGGCCCACAGGCGGCCACCCCGGGGCCGGGGGCGACCTCGGCCGTCCAGACCCGAAGACCTGCCCTTGTCAGCGCATCCCAGAGGGGCTCAGAGGACAGACCTCACCCACCTGGGCCCGGGCAGAGCGGGCCTCCCCGGGCTCAGAGGTGCCCCCCGCCGTCGGACGCCCCGCAGCCCCAGGCGATGTCCTCGGAGGGAGGGGCTGGGTCATCACAGCTGGACCGTCCCACAATTCTTATCGCACAGATACAGATTTGTCAAGTTACG
>NW_011889627.1:16156-16683 GCF_000151845.1 Pteropus vampyrus | reverse complement strand
CCTTCTAGAAACAGGAGTTTGGGAGTCTGGGTGGGGCGTGAGCCTGGCTGAGGGACGCAGCAGAGCTGCTGGGAAGCCTGGTGGCCACACTGGCCAGGGGGGGCCTGAGGGACAACAGTAGCTGGGCAAACACCGACCTCGAACACGACCTCGTGGTGACCGCTCACTGCTCCACGGCCCCCGGGGCCGGTCACTGGGTCTTGGGGGGCCTGGCACTCGCTCCCTGTGGGAGCCGCTTGGACGAAAGCCCCTTCTCTTCTGCTCTGCTGGGTGGCAGTGGCCACGTGGGAGCCGTTCCAGGGACTGGGCAGGACAACTGGGCCCCTCGGCCAGGCCCCGGGGGTGAAAAGGGATGGCTGGGGGCGGGCAGCCCTGTCGTGGCCCTGGAGGTGGCCGCCAGCCCGAGGTACAGACCTCCGGAGTTGAGGACTCCTTTGTCACCAGCCTACACTCCAAACTCCCGTGTGTCAGCACCGATCTGTCCCCAGCTGAGATGTCACCTCAAACGCGCTGGCTTTGAGAGGTGA
>NW_011889627.1:14527-16106 GCF_000151845.1 Pteropus vampyrus | reverse complement strand
TCACAGCTGGACCGTCCCACAATTCTTATCGCACAGATACAGATTTGTCAAGTTACGCTTGAATGAAAGGCTGACCAACGTTCTCACAGTCTACACAGAAATTTTCTGCAAATACACGTTGAACTCAACCTGTTCCTGCTTAAGTATTGTCCCTTATGGATTCACTTAAATAAGTAAACAGACATAGAAAGTGCTCCGAGCCACTCACTGTCCCCCCGTGCTGGACGGGACTGGTGTCACGTCCCACACCCTGGGCTGGCGCCCGCAGCGCAGAACACCAAGCCACGCCAACGAGAGCACCATGACACGTGCTGGTGAAGACACCGGGCCGCGACCAGGTGCTGGGGAAGTGGTCAGACGGGCCGAGGACGGGGCGTCAGTCCAGCCCCGCTGCCAAGAGCAGCCGCTGAACGCCAGAATCAGCAGCGAGCCGGGGTCCGGGCGTCGCGGACCCAGCACGAGTCAGGCTAGGAGACGTCGGGCAGGGACGAGTCCCCACGGCCGCCGCGTGTCCTCGGGTGTTTGCTGACTCCCAAACAGGAGCAAGGCCTAGAACTTGTGGGAATCCCACTGAGACAGAAACTGGGGCTCAGGTGATCAAGACGACCCAGGCGTGAGCCTGGCTGAGGGACGCAGCAGAGCTGCTGGGAAGCCTGGTGGCCACACTGGCCAGGGGGGGCCTGAGGGACAACAGTAGCTGGGCAAACACCGACCTCGAACACGACCTCGTGGTGACCGCTCACTGCTCCACGGCCCCCGGGGCCGGTCACTGGGTCTTGGGGGGCCTGGCACTCGCTCCCTGTGGGAGCCGCTTGGACGAAAGCCCCTTCTCTTCTGCTCTGCTGGGTGGCAGTGGCCACGTGGGAGCCGTTCCAGGGACTGGGCAGGACAACTGGGCCCCTCGGCCAGGCCCCGGGGGTGAAAAGGGATGGCTGGGGGCGGGCAGCCCTGTCGTGGCCCTGGAGGTGGCCGCCAGCCCGAGGTACAGACCTCCGGAGTTGAGGACTTCTTTGTCACCAGCCTACACTCCAAACTCCCGTGTGTCAGCACCGATCTGTCCCCAGCTGAGATGTCACCTCAAACGCGCTGGCTTTGTGAGGTGCCAGGAGCAGCCTGTGAAACGGGCAGGAAGCCGCGCCGCGTGCGAGGTGCCCCCCAGTTTCCCCGCTGCCCCCCTCACCGCTCGGCCCCATTTGCTGCTCCATGGGTCCCCGTCAGCACCCGTGGCAGGCGCTCGGGACACGGCGGACACCGGGCAGACAGAGCCTCTGCTCTCTCGGAGCTGACGACAGATGACGACAGACACCACGAATATTTAAACCGTTGAGTGCTAGGGAAAAGTCAGGGGGACGAGGGCATGGAAGGGACAAGTGGGACGTGGCGCGGTGCCCCAGAGTCTGTGGGGCGAGGCTGCACGCCTCCGGTGCGGGGGGAGCCTGTCACTTCCTCGCGGGAGGAAAGGGGACCAAGGGCGCGCGTGCCCGTGCGGGGCGCCCCGACACGCCCGTCCTCACACGCCCGGACGGCGCGCCCCGCACGCTGGCATGGCCGGGCGTTCCGACCTCGTCTGGGTCGTAGG
>NW_011889627.1:12061-13529 GCF_000151845.1 Pteropus vampyrus | reverse complement strand
GCTGCTGGGATGCAGGGGGCAAAGACCGGCTTTTCGGTAAGTGCTCCCGGATCAGCTGGCACTCAGTGACCTTGTCCCCGGGCCACATGCAGTGTCCCCTGGCACGCAGGGCTCCTGCTCTGGGCCAAGGCAGCCGCCAGGACCTAGGACTCGGCAGGGAGCTGGGTGAGGGAGGTCGTTTGTGACAGTCACGGAACCCAAGCCCCAAACACGTGAAGAGCTGGGACGCATCACCGGGCAAGGCCAGCGCCTTAGTCAACTGCCCTGAGCAACCGGGTCCCACGATGGGCACTTCGGGAAAGCGGGTCCTACGCAGCCTCGCGGGTGTGAGAACATGCCTACCCCCGTGGGACGAGGACAGGCGAGCCCGGCCACAGCCTGGCGCACTTACGCCTGCTCCCCTGGCAAAACGCTAGGTGCTGAGAGGCCCCAGCTGCAGGGCCGTCGAAGAGGAAGCCCCCGCTTGCCGAGCGTGCAGGTAGACCCCTGTGGACCCCTGCGGACCCCTGTGGACCCCTGCGGACTCTGGACCCCGTGGTCCATGCGGCTGCCCCGGCACAAGGCACATGCACCGCGGCCAGGCCCGTCCACGCAGCACCATCGGCAGAAGCCGAAGACTGGACCTTCTAGAGGACAGTGGGGAGGTCGTGAGGACTGTCCCACTGTCTGTGATCCAGCCAAGGGGATGGGAAACCAGGGCCACGCCCGACACTGCGCCGTCCCACGGGACACTGGCTGGGGTCCTGGAGGACCCACGAGAAACAGCCCAGAGACAAGCAAAGGACGGGGAGGGGGCTGGGGGCACAGACGCGCCTGGGGGGCGGGGGCTCCGCCTTGGCCGGCTGGAAGGGTTCCTTTGTGAAAACCCCCCAGCCGAACACTCTGGAGTTCACCCTTGATGGGATCTTTATTTCAGTTTGAAAACGGAGAGAGGGAGGGGTCGGGGAACAGAGGGCCGCGGACCGGCCGCCGAGCGTGTTGCCCGCCTGTCCCGCCCTCGGCCGGCTGCACGCGGACGCTCAGGGCCCATGCGCAGAAGGTACCGACCGCTACGTTAAAAACCCACTTCTACAAAGAACCCGCGTCCACCCCTTTGTGTCTGTCCAGCAAGACTGAGCACTCCTGACGTCCCAAGGGCTTCGTCACTCGCCAGACGCAGGCGTGTGTCACTCCTAACACAGGTGCCGGAAGCTCATGCGCCCACCGTCACGGCAAACCCGGCCGCCATCGAGGCTCCACGGGGCGCTGGGCCAGGGAGTCTGGCTCGTGGCCCAGGGAACCGCATGGCCACCATCACCCCCTCCAAGTGGGACTGTCCTCCCATCCACCCCCGGCATCGCAGACTGCCCGCTAACAACACGCTCGCGTGCCCACTGCACGCCACTGACGAGCCACTCAGGCCACACGTCACCTGTGCCTCTTCTGCCGAAGCCAGCCGCTCAGGGCCCTCGCCTGGTGGCGCCCGACT
>NW_011889627.1:7442-10031 GCF_000151845.1 Pteropus vampyrus | reverse complement strand
CCATGGACCAGTGTCCTCAGGAGGGACCCTCGGGAGCTCGCTCTGGCTCCCTCCGTGTCTGCAGGAAGAGGCCTCACCAGACCGACCTCCAGGCCCTGCACAATAGCTGGGCTGGGGAGGCCGCCCGCGGGGCTGCAGTGACCCCACACCCCAGCAGTTCCGTAGCCGGCTCAGCTGACCCTCCCGAGGTCATGGCAGGCCCAAGGCCCACCTTCCACTGACCCCACCAGCCCTGGTCCACAGGCACCAGGACCCTCCACCCGGCAGGTGGCCCCCGTGCTCTGACCGCACCACCCCAGGCGGCCATCCCCCACATCCACCTAGTGAACCGTGCTGACCGCGTCTGGCTGCACAGCACGGGGCCCACCTGGGTGTTCTGGAACCTTCCGAAAGGGCCCAGCCACGCTGACACGTGGTTCCTGCCCTCACCTGCTCAGTGTGTTCTATTGACCGCCGGGCGCTGGGGCGGAAGCAGCCCATGCCACGTAGCTAGAGATGCTGGTCCCCCGGGGCCAGGGCCAGGGCCAGCCGGCCACCTCACGCTCTGTGCTGGGACGGCAGCCACGATCCCCGAGGGGAAGGCCCAGGTGGCCACGAGCTTCTGAGACGCCAGCGCCCCTCACGCCTGCCACGTGCTTTGTCCCTCTCCTGGTGCTCACCAGCCCGGCCCTGCCCTCCTCATGGCTGCCTCCCCCTTCCAGGGCCTGGCCCCCCCCACCCCCACACAGGGTGTCCTGTGATGGTCTGAGGGTGGGCAGTGACCAAGGGCATCGAGGGACTGGTGGGACCTCAGTGCCAGGCCAGACACTCCACCTCTCCCCGCAGCTGTGACCCAGGCCTCAGGACCCCAAAGAGGTGCCAAGTGAAGGCGGAACCCCTCTGAGGGTGCCAGCAGGGCAGTGGCCAAGTCCTGCCGGCCGGAATGTGACCGGTGTCCATGCTGCGCCCACCTGTGCTGGCTTGGTCTCTTGTGGGAACCCTGACAAAACGCCCAGTCCCGTCCGGCTGTCCCCACAGAAATCCGCACTCCCCACAGCCCTGGCCAGTGCCCAGGACCGACTCTGCCTCTGGATGTCACTGGACTCACAGCTCAGCCTTCACCTCCTGCCCGCACCCAGCCAGCCCTCAGCAGACCCCCCCCCATGTGGCTCCCAGCACGCGGGGTCTCAGCGCACGAGCCCCACCCCCGCTGTCTGCTGGCCTGTCCACCGCCCTGTCCACCGCCCTGGGTGCGGCCCGCTCCTGGGGTTGTGATTAGCATGTTAACTTGCATTTGATCATCAGGACAATCGCTGGGGGTGGACACCACAGATGAGCAAACTGAGGCCGCCCAGGCCGAGGGTCCCCAGGGGAGCTGGAGGTGGCTCCCAGGCTCCCGCCCTCCGTCTGGGCCTCAGAAACCCCCGACACCAGCGCGCTTGGAAGCGCCTGTGGCCATCTGAATATTGGCCCCCAGAGATGACCCTGTCCCAGTCCCAGAACCTGAGAATGTGCCGCCTCGCGAGGCAAAAGGGACTTCGCAGGTGCGATTACTCTGAGGGCCCTGAGACAGAGATGACCCAGGGCGGCCTGGGGGGTCCGGTATCATCACCAGGCCCTGTAGGAGGGAGGTGGAGGTCAGTCAGAGGGGCAGGTGTGACAACAGACCCTCAGCATCTCTGCGCCAACCATGGACGCTTTTGACAGGCCAGCGCCGGGCCACGCCGGGGGCCTCGCACCCACAGATGCCCACGTCTGGCCGCGGCCGTCGAAGCCGCTGCCGGTTCCCCCCCGCCTCCTTCCAGCAGCCTGTCCACGTATCTGTTCAAACCGTCATGAATGCCGGCAGCACAGCAGCCACCTGCCGGGACCGAGGACGCGCAGGCGACAAGAATGTGGGGCTGTGTGCAGCTGCAGGAAGGAACCGGCCTGTGGGGGGCTCGCGGGACGTGCCACGGGGGAGAGAAGGGTGTCTGCTGCATGCCTGGGAGCCCCCGGTGTCACCTGGCCGGTGAGCGGCTGAGCCCGGGAGCTGAGGCACAGCACAGAGCACGACACAGCAAGAAGCCGACTCAGACACACGCGAGCCCCCTGGACGAATCTCCAGGGCGTCTGCTCGTGCGAGAGGCCGACCCCAAAAGACCACACACCGCGCGATCCCACTGTGTGACACTCTCGAAACGTCCGCATCATGGAGACAGAGAGCAGGGGGCGGCCGGCAGGGTAAGGGACCAGGGGACAGCACGAGGGAGGTCCTTGCGTAGACGGAGCATTCTGCGTCTTGATCAGTCACCACGTGATAAAATGACACGCAACTACACACACTCGGTGGTGGCTTGGCAGCGTTGGCGTGGTGCCGTGTCACACAGCGAAACCCCTGGGGACGGACCGATGCCCGCTCTGGCCTCTATGACTCCAGCAACCGTTGACTGCAGGCACCTGTCCTGCTTTAACTGATTTGAAAACAAACCTTTTTAAAAGTGATTGAGACAGCTGGGGAGACTGGAATATTCGCTCTCTATCTGGTGACATAGTGCTATTACGGGACCATTTAGGGATCTTCGCTGAAACATTCAGGGATGATGCACTGTGTGGGACTCGGGGCTGGGG
>NW_011889627.1:6877-7369 GCF_000151845.1 Pteropus vampyrus | reverse complement strand
GGACTCACGTGCAGCGCCCACCCGGGCCCCGCCCTCGCCTCTCAAGGCTGTTCTGTCTCTGGGGGCCTCCCCGTTCCCCTAACGGCCACCGTCCCCGCGGCCGGGGCCTTTGCACGTGCCGGACCCCCACACCCGAAGAACCCCCGGCCCATCCCCTTCCCTGGCCAGGCGCCACGTCCTCTGTGCTTCACCTCACGGTCATCACCCCAGCCCTCCTGGGACCAGGGGACCAGCCACGCCTGCCCCAACAGTGTTTGTCTTGGCTCCGCGGTGACGGCCACCTACGTCAAGCACGACTTGGAACTTTCATTGCCTGTCTGGTCGTGCATGACTGCGTGTCAACGGGGACGGCAGGGGTGTGTCCTACAGGTCGCAGCCCTCCCAGCACCCGCCCAGCCCCGGCACCCAGGGGCCACCGCTGGAGTACGCAGAACGAACACACGAATGAACTACGGAATGAACGGCAGGGCCCTACAAAGAACTTTCCGGAAT
>NW_011889627.1:2900-5805 GCF_000151845.1 Pteropus vampyrus | reverse complement strand
AACCTGCTCTCCCCGCAGGGGGCAGGAAGCAGCGGCAGCAGGAGGGCAGAGCCCGCGTGACGTCACGGGACCTGCTCGGGGACAGGCGCTGTCAGGACCAACCTGTGCGACAACTCGCACGAGCAGGTCTGCGTGGCACCACACACTCCGCCTTTCGACGGCGCTTTCCCCCCAACGCTGCAGAACGCAGCACACGTGCAAGGAGCGGCTCCCGCACACCGGCCGGGCCCCCCGCAGCGCCACGCAGCGACTCGGGGCCGGGGGACGCGCCGGCTGAGGCTGCAGTGGAGACTGAGGTCGAGTGGACCCGCCCCGGGGCCTCTGCGAGGGAAAGGCCGGAGCCCAGCAAGCGGACCCGGCCCCCGCACGGGACCCGGGCCCCCCGCAGCGCCACGCAGCGACTCGGGGCCGGGGGACGCGCTGGCTGAGGCTGCAGCGGAGACTGAGGTCGAGTGGACCCGCCCCGGGGCCTCTGCGAGGGAAAGGCCGGAGCCCAGCAAGCGGACCCGGCCCCCGCACGGGACCCCGGCCCCCACCCAGACGCCCCCGCGCCTCGTCCTCCACCTGCCCCTGGCGCCAGGCCCACTGCCGTTCCCGCGGTGACAGTGACAGCGTCAGCACGGAAGCCTCCGGGGCTCTCGCTGCCCCTGACGCGTGCTGCTGGAGACAGGCGGGGCGCCCAGTGCATTCACACGCTGCTGCCCGTTTGCACATGACCGCGTCGGCCGCCTGAGGACACCCGGGCCCAGAGGAGTGATCACCAGGGCCACAGAGCGGAAGGCGAGGGTCTGTCACGGCCCAGTATCTGTGCTCTGAGCCGCCTGGCGGTCAGGCCTGAGCACCGCAGCTGCTGTGGACACTCGGCCTCAGAGCCGGCGTAAGTCCCTCGGGACCTGGACACTGTCCGCCTGGACCAGGGGACGAGCCACAGGGTTCAGGAGGAAGAAACGCAGCAGCCCCTTCACCACGGCACCTGGCCCACCAGGGAGTTGGACACAGGGCTGGCCAGTGTCCTCTGTCCAGGTGACCCCCACCTGCCTCCCTGGGAGGGTAGGCCTTGGCCTGGCCCCTGCGGGAGCCCCCAGCCCTGGCAGCCCCGGGTCCCACATGGACAGCAGGTGAGAGCACCAGGCCGTGGCCAGCGGCGACAAGGCCGGCCTGGTACTGTCATTATGTGGGCGCCAGGGGGAAGAGGGCTGGGGAGGAGGGTCGGCTGGGCAGTGTTGCCCTCGGGGTGGGGCCAGGCCACCTCGGACACTGATGGAGGGGATTGGTGCCCGGGAGGCAAGTCACATCCTTCTCGTCCTTGTCAGTCGAGAATGGTCACCCCTTTGTGCTTCCTAAGTGGCCTCACTCCCCCAGACCTGCAGTGGGCACCAAATACTCGAGTGCCGGGCACTGCCCGCGTCCCAGACCACAGAGGGCCAGCCGCCCCCGTGCGCTCACGACGGTGCTGGGCTCTTGCCAGGACCGTGGGTGCCCCTTACAGGAGGGACGCTGATGGACGGCCTGGGCCCGGGAGCTTCGGGACACGGAGCTGGGCCGTCCCAGAAGCCACAAAGGACCTGGAAAGCAGTGACGTGTTCTCAACCCGAGGATGTCACGTGCCGTGTGAAGCGAGAACATGGGGCACAGGTGCACCCCAGAGATGGTGTGGCCGGGGCTCAGGCGTCCCAGGACCCGGGGGAAATGTGGCTGGGATCCGGGTGACCGACAAACCCAGGAGCCCAAAGCCAGGACCATGGAACAGCACGAGGGCGTTGCAGGCCAGGCGGGCGACTGGTGTCAGCTGCTCGGCGGGGGAGGGGGCCACACTAAGGGGGTGCAGGGGACCGAGGGCAGCGCCTCCATGGGCAGGGGAAAGAAAGAGATCGAAACTGAGCTCGAAGAAACAGGAAGCCGAGGCCGAGAACAGCCGAGCCGGGAGACGGGAAGGAGCCGCCATGGAGGCGTGGGGAGCACGGCGCCCATGACTGAGCCGCAGCGGTGATGGGCCTGCCATGGAGGCGTGGGGAGCACGGTGCCCCATGACTGAGCCGCAGCGGCGGTGGGCCTGCCGTGGAGGCGTGGGGAGCACGGCGCCCCATGACTGAGCCGCAGCGGCGATGGGCCTGCCGTGGAGGCGTGGGGAGCACGGCGCCCATGACTGAGCCGCAGCGGCGGTGGGCCTGCCGCGTGGCCAGCGCTCGCCTTCACGGGCGAGAGCGTGCAGCACGGGAGGCACACGACAAGCTGGGAGGGTCACCCGGGGGGCGGGGGCCCCGAATTCAGACAGACACGGAAGCAGGTTGCCACGTTCCTCGCGCCCCGACTTGGCTCCGTGTGCCCCCAGCGTGAGCCGCACGCCCCGCAGGTGTCCACACCATGACCCGGCACACGCCCTCCATGCCGAGGCAGCTGTGCGGGCAGGACACGGAACAGCAAGGCCCCCGTGGGACCCGGGCCTCGGGGCTCCTCCCAGCCCCCTCCTCACGCCCAGGGCCCTCAGAGGACACGGTGCCCGGTGTCCCGCACTGATGCACCTCCCTCCCGAGGTCAGAGGGGCCCAGTGACCGTCCCTCCAACACTAGGGCCATTTCCAGGGAAGCTGCTACAGGCAGCCACCGACCCCCACAACAGACAGACCCAGAGAAAGGGGCGCTGGGGGAACGGCCGGGCCACGCGGCCCTGTAGTGGGCAGCAGCCTCACGGCACTGAGAACTCGCTGCTGCCAACGCTGCACTCAGGGGGCCCCCACGGGGCAGGTTGGGGTCCTCCATGGCCAGCCCTGCCTGGGGGGTTCACACAGGGTAGGTCGGGGTCCTGCGTACGTTCGGCCCTGTTCAGAGGGCCCCCACACGGGGCAGGTTGGGGGACCCAGGGGACCCTGGGCACCACACTCCACCACCTGAGTATAAGGCCAGGT
>NW_011889627.1:1513-2404 GCF_000151845.1 Pteropus vampyrus | reverse complement strand
CTCCTTCCCAGTGAATTTCTGTGCTGTAAAAAGTCTGATTACAGACTCGGAAAACACAAAAGGAAGTGAAAGAAGCACAGTCGTCCCCACCCCGTGTAGACACGGTCGCGCTACGGCCCCGGACCTGGCTCCACACGCCTGGACGTTCGCTTCCTTCCCGCGGCCGGTGGTGGCTCAAACAGAGCAGCTAAGATCGACCCGCGTGGCCTGCAGCCTGTCATTAAAACCAGCAGACGACGTGACTGACAAAGGGCCGAGGACGTCCCTGGCCGCCCATCCCGAGATGACACCCACGTGGCCAGCGTGCAGGACGCCACGCCTAGCATCACTGATCGCTGGAGAGGGGCGGCCAGGACCCCGGCGGCTCGCAGTCCACACTCCTGGGACGGCCGGCGAGAACGCGGGGAACGGTGTCCTCGGCCGCAGCCGGCGGGAGTGGAAAACGGCGCGGTGGCCCCTCGAAGACGTATAAATGGAATTACCACGTGACCACCAGCCCCACTCAGGGCTCGTCCCCAGAAGAGCTGTAAGCAGAGGCCACGACGGGGGTCTGCACACCACGTTCTCAGCAGCGTCATTCACAACTGCCAAAGTGTGGAAACCACCTGGATGTCCCGCAGCCAGCGGTCCCCAGCGTTGGTGGCACCAGGACCCGGGGCTCCTGTGAGCATCTGAGGCCTGATGACCCGAGGCGGAGCCGAGGCGGCGATGCCAGTGCTGGGGGCGGCTGCAGATGCAGATGACGCTGAGCTCACTTGCCCGCTGCTCACCTCCTGCTGTGCGGCCCAGATCCGGACCACGCCCCAGGGGTTGGGGACCCCTGCCTCAGCACATGGACGATACACTAAATGGGGTCCATCCACACGGCGGAATGTGATTCAGCCTTAAAGG
>NW_011889627.1:0-877 GCF_000151845.1 Pteropus vampyrus | reverse complement strand
CCTGTCCCTCGCGGACACTGCCCCCGCCGCTCAGCACCAGGCCCACGACTTCGAGCCGGGAGGCCGGGGCTCCCTGCCCTGTTTCCGCGTCGGACACTCCTCCTTAGCAGGCCCCCCAAAGCCTCTCCTCTCCACAGACAGAAGGCAGCCATCCCCACTCCACCAAAACGCTGGTTTCAGAAGAAAAACGACCTCTGTGTTGTTCGCTTGTTCTTTTCACCGAAAACCTTTCCGATGACATAACACGCGCTGCTCGGACGGCTCGCTGCGGTCCCCTGGCGACACGCCGCCACGACCTTGCAGACGGCGGGGTAGGCCCAAACGATTCTGCACGAAGGGCGTCGGCAGAGTCCCCCGGAGCAAAGGCTCCACATTGGTGGCACATGAGCCGCAGGAGCCACAGGGCATCTCGGGACAGCGTCTGGCGCCTCGGTGTGGAGCCTGCCCGCTGTCCGCATGCGGGCGCCGTCCGCCCAACGCCTCGCGACCCTCGTCCACGGTCAGCAGCCAACGGGGAGCTGGCAGGGCCTCCTCGGGGTGCAGGGCAGACCTAACGCTCGGGCTGCACACTCACGGCGCGGAGGACGCGCCTGCCGGACGTGCACAGCGCCGGAGGCAACGCGGATGGTGCAGCCACCTGCAGGATGCGCTCCTGCAGGACGCAGCCCCGCACGCGGCCCGGCGGCACGGTCCTCGACATTCACCCGGAGGAGCTGAGAGCTCGGGTCGCACGGAAACCTGAACGGGACGTCTGCGGCAGCTCTCTCCATATCTGCCAAAACCTGGAAGCCACCAGGACGTCCTCCAGTGGGTGACGGGTGGATAAACTGCGGTCCATCTGGACAGCAGGATGTTATTCAGTGATAGAGGGAAATGA
>NW_011889626.1:27932-28672 GCF_000151845.1 Pteropus vampyrus | reverse complement strand
GCCCCGACCCGTGGAGGCCTTGTGCACCGGAAGCCCTGAGCACCCTGGTGTCCTCAGCAGACTTTGTCTTTAAATCTCCCACTGAGAAACAGAGAGTTGCCTGGTCCCTTCCTTTACCCAGCATTCAGTGGTGCGTCCCTCAAGGTATAGGCATATGGAGCCTCCTGTGCAAAGCACGTCCCCTCTTAGTTACTTCTGTCAACTGAGCCCGCCCTCTGCCCCTTGACTACAAATTCCGAGCTACCTCTGCTGCTCTCAGAGGTACCCTTCTGTCTCTCTCCTATGGCAGGACCCATTTTGCCAGTGTCATAAATAAGACCTTCCTTTCAAATTTAGCAGTTGTTGGAAGAACGTTGTATCAGTCATAGAGACAGAATAAAGTGATTGGAGGCTTTGGAGTCTCAATCATCTCCTGGCAAGACACAGGTGACGAACATATACCTCTTCCGTCAGGTGGCTCCACAAGACCCAGGAAGGTAGATCCGAGGACAGAGTGACAGGTCAGAGGTTGGGTCTGAGCCATAGCAGCTCATCCCCAGGTCTTGAGACCCAATGGAGTTCTCTCAGATGGGCATAGAATCATCTTCGGCTGGTGATTTCTAACTTCCATTTTCTCTCTTAAGGAGGAAGGTGTCTGGACTGTGACCATGTGCCTGCCCTGCAGTGTATTTCAGAATGAGGTGACTTGTCTTCTAGGACTACAGGTCTGCAGCTGGAGAGGATTTCACTGCAGAATGCAT
>NW_011889626.1:24055-27001 GCF_000151845.1 Pteropus vampyrus | reverse complement strand
CACTGGTCTCTGCATGAGGACGTCTGATACACTCTGCTCTCAGGAACCTGTGCCTGTGCCGACATAACCAGGAACGTGATGAACATCCTTCTGGTCAGTGAACCTGCTCACAGGTAGTTAAACCTGGGAGCTTGCTATGTCTAAAATGTATGTCTCACCATTCATTTCTTGAAGCCCTAACACACAATGTACTGAATGGGAGAAGAATTCTTAGGAAATTTTAGAGTTAAATGAGGTTAAGTTTAAATCTTTGTCTATATAAGAAAAAGAATAGAAAGAGCGATATTGCTCTTTTTCTCCAGCACATGAGATTGCAGTGAGAAGTCAGCTGTCTCCCCACAGAAATGCTTTCTCTTCAGGAATCGATGTCTTTGTACAGTGACCTCGACTTCCTGTCCGCACAATGCGAGACAGTAAATTTCTGTCATTTAAGCCGCCCAGTCGTTGGTCGTTGTGATGGCACCTTGAGCACATGAGACAGACTGTGTTTCTGAGACGTGGTTGCTGCTGGAACGAGCACCCAAGAAGGTGTAAGTGGACGTGGAACTAGGTGATGGATAGGAGGTGGGAGACTTTTAAGTGCCTTGCAGAAAATTCCAAGCTTGCTGTGAGGGGTGTTACGGGTGGTTGTGTGGCGAGCTCAGAGAGAGGACGGGAGAGCCGTGGAGGAAGCTCCCACACTCTAGGAGAAGCGAACACAGTCACGGGGACAACGGTGGTTGGAGTGTGGACATTGGGAGCCATTCTGACAAGGTGTCCATGGAAATGAGAACAGGTCACCGGTTCTGGAGGACATGTGACCTTGTCAGAAAGTGTCAAAATGAGTGGGGGGCCAGGATTTAGGGTGAAGCTGAAGGTAGAGCTGTGAACAGTGAAAGTGTGTTTTTAACTGCAGGGATTACTAAGCTAAGGGAAGGAGTGTTTGGTTCATGCTGCTACTTCTAATAAAATGTGATAGGACAGTGATTGAGCAAATACAGCTGTGTGAATCAAGTGCGAAGCAGAATTTGGAGTTGTGACAAATGGCCAGTCCATCCATAAGCCAAAATTGTGGAGTATTTTCTGAAGAGGGCAGAAAAGGCGTTGCTAAAAATGATTTTATAAAATAAAATCCCATGATATCACTTAATGTGCGATGTAAACCTAAAAGCAACAAATGAATAGGACAAACAGACAGAGAACATGAACAAGGACAATGGACTAGTGGTTACCAGAGGGAAGGGGGAAGGGGAAATAAAAAAATAAATGTAAAAAAATAAAATAATATCAATCAACCAATCAATCAATCTGGGTCCTGACCAGCGGGTCTCATCAGCCATCTCAGCGTCATCCAGGAAGGGAGGTGCGATGAGTCCGGCAGAAGCGATGCCTCTTTGAAATGAAGGGGAGAAGAAGGTGGGATGAAGGGAGATGTCAGAATTCACGGATTTCACAAAACAGGATCATAACCCACACTGGCGGTGAAGATGCAGTATTTTTAAGAAAGGGGACAAATGGCCTTGGAGGAGACTCAGAGAGGATTAGGGATGACTCCTTGATTTCCAGACCTGGGCCATCACCTCAGTGTAACAGGTGACACGCCTCCAATCAAAGCCTTTGGATTGTCCACCACTTGGCAGTGACAGGGGTGTGACTGCCACCCAGCAGAGTCACAGAGAGTCCAGATGGTAAGACAGCACCTCAGTGTGTCCATGAGGTGTGACCCCCACCCACCAAGTAAAGATTGCAGGCATCCAGCCAAGAGGACTGTCTCCAACCTACCATCCCATGGGGCTTGCCTAGCCAGCATTTGGACCAGCTTGGCGCCCTTCCCTCCTTCCCTCTCTCCTCTTTAATCATCGTAGAGTGGGGGTTTCCACCCTATGCCAGCCCTTCTATCATATTTTGGAAGCACATAAAGTCATCATTTTTTATAGACTCTCAGCTGGAGAGGATTGTAGTCTCAGATTGAATCATATGCCAAGTTTCACCAATATCTGATAAGATGATATTTCATTGAGATTTGGACCTTAGACTTTAGAGTTGTTACAGGACCAACTTGTTACAGAGTTGGTCCTGTAACGAGTATGACATTTGAGACAGTTGGGTTAGAGTTAATGTATTTTACATAAAGAAAGATGAATTTTAAGTTCCATTGGTGGAATCCTATGAATTGAGTTTGGTTATTCAAAATTCTTACCCTGTAATCTGATTTCTCCATGCTGGTGTTTAAAGTAGGGCATTGCGGAGGCTTGAAAGGCTAAATGAGGTCATGGTGTGGTGGTCCCACCCCACTAGAACTGGAATTGTATAAAGAAGGAGACATGGGACGTGACCGGCACATCCAACGTGTTCCTTGACCCCTGGCTCACCACGACCTCCCAAGAGGTGTTGAGCTTGGTGCTCTGTATACATTGATCCATCCAGATAGTTTCTTTCATAAGGTTTCAGAATTCTTAGTGGTGCCCATGGATCACCAACCAGCTGTGCCACCACCTGACCCAGACTGGTCCTTCAATAGTGCCTGTGTGACCTAGAATCACATGTGTGCATGACATGTAGGCTAAGCAAGTCACATTAGACCCCCTGAGGATAATCTGCGTGGGGTTCCACAAACGTAAAGAAGTGTTAGAGGGATGATAGGAGATGAAGTGGGGACACACGAATGCCATATATGCACATCATCCCTCTTCTGTGACTGGCCTGGGTGGAGGCTGGGAGATTGAGCTGGGATCCAGCTTCATGGTGCTCACGGTGTAGGACAGACTTAGTGAAGTTAGGGTAGTAGATGACAACTGGTCGTGTTGGGTGGGTTTCAAAATCCACCCAAGTAACAGAAGACCTAGAGGGTACTGTGTTGTAGGAAGGCCGGAAATGGTATTGGGTAGAGTCCTGGGGGCTGTTCCTACCCCTGTGGCCATGTGTCCTGTCTGAAGGGAGGGCTCATGTGGGGACAGCATGTGCCTG
>NW_011889626.1:22251-22772 GCF_000151845.1 Pteropus vampyrus | reverse complement strand
GGGACTGGGTCAGGCTTCCCTGAACCCTCTGGGAACCCAATGAACATCTCTACTCAAACTCACTCACTCATACGTCAAGCATATGGGATCACATGCTTTATGAGAGACATTACATTCAGCTCAGAGGACACCCTGACTTTTCAGAACATAACAAGAAAAAATGGGCTAGATAAGTAGGTTCCAGTTTTTAATTCTCATGCACTTTTCGAATAAATTTACAAGGCTTTAGCAATCGCCCAGGTACTTTCTGATACCTAACACTCCTATATATATATCCGCAATTGCCAAATGTTTATAATCATATGTCATATACAAATAATGCCGACCTTGGTCTAAAATAGTAAAAATAAAGGGTATTTCTTCCCATTATCTTCTTTTCTTAGTTTGTGACCTATTTTCTTACCTTATGACATTTTTATAAGTGTATCTACCAGAAAATATTCTTTGTGCAAGTATTCTACCTCCCAAAGCATATTGTGGAAAACCCAAATAAATTCCATCAAAATAACTGAACTTTGGCA
>NW_011889626.1:19595-22201 GCF_000151845.1 Pteropus vampyrus | reverse complement strand
TAAATTCCATCAAAATAACTGAACTTTGGCATGAAGAAAGGTCAAAGCAAAAATGTGAGTATGCAGTGAATAAATTCATCATCTTGCAAATAGAGCAATTTTTAACCTTTATTAACTAACTCGTTAATAAGGGGCCCACAGTTAGACAAATAGTGAGGTGCCTGAGCAGCTGTGCTCCTGGGACAGGACTCTGTGACCCTGACAGGACTTCCATTCCTCCCCAGCTTCCCCGCACTCCAGGGTGTGCTTTGTGGTCGGAGCGTCTGGGATCTTACATAATGTGTAAGGTTTTTATATAATCCAGCATCAACATTATACCAGATATTTGAGCTGAAACTGCACTTTCCCAGTGTCCGCTCATCCTTTCTTTTTCTGGATGGTATTTCTAGTGGATAAAAGATTTCTTTTTTCACAAATTCTGATTGATCAGTATGTTCTTTCATGGGACTTGTTGTTAAAGTTTTAGCTAATCACTCAGCAGCAAGACCATGGTCACAAAAATTGCATTGTTCTTATAAAAGGTAAAGTTTTATATTTTACAGTTGTTAATGTTTTCAAGAAAGCTAATTTTTCAGTTAATTTTCAGATGTACTCTGATTTTCCTTTTTTTTATTAATTTTTGAATATAAATAAACAATTGTTGCATCACTACAAATAAATGAAAGTTTGAGTACCACCCAGCCAATGTATATGATAAACATAATCCCCCGCATGATGGTGTGTGGAAGTGGCGAACTTGGGTGGTGATGAGGTAATGAAGGTGGAGCCCTCATGAACAGGATTAGTGTCCAAAGAATAGAGACCCAGAGGCTGCGTCACCCTTCCCCCAGTGAGGGCACAGAGACAGGAAGACGGTGTGTGAACCAGGAAGCGAGACCTCAAGATGCCGAGTCTGTTGGTGTCTTTATCATGGTCTTCTCACCACTGGACTGTGTGAAGCAACTTCCAGTTGTCCTATAAGCCACTTCATCTCCTGTTATTCTTTAATAGCAACTCGCATGGGCCATGAAATCGGTAAAGGGAGATGGGGGTGCTACTGTAACAGATACATAAAAACTGGATGCTGCGTTGGAGCCAGGCTGAGAAAAGATGCTGGAAGGGTGTTGAGATGCGTGTTAGAAGAAGCCTCCATGCTGTGGACGGGTCTTTAGAGGAGGATCTGGGGGGAGCTCAGAGAGGAAGACGGGAGCTGGGGAGCAGCCTCAGTCTTCGTAAGGGAAACCTCAGTTGTCCTGAGCAGATGCAGAAATGTGGGTGACGACAGCCATCGCGACGGATGCTCAGATGGTGCCGGAAACTTATTGGCACCTGGAGGGAGGCGGTCCTTGTTATGGATGGTGGGGAACTTGTGTGATATGTTTCTCCCAGTGTTCTTTGGAAGGTGGAATGAGGAGAAGGGAATTGGACACTCAGCTGAGGCTCTTTCCACGCCAAGAGAGGCCAGTCAGGCTTGTCCCCTGACGACTCGTGGTGAAGGACAGCAGAGACGGGGCTAAACTGTTCGCATCATGTACGTTTGACCTTTTACATCCTCCACGATAACAACCACAACCACATTTTCTGACAAAAAATACAGCACAGTGCATTGGTCCTAAGGAAGTTGTCACCTCCACGTAGAGGGTACCCCGTGGGACAGGCCCAGCTACTGCTCCTGGAATCCGATAATCTGGCTAGTGCTGGGACCACACACCTTTGAGCCACTTCAGTCTGGGACTGGGACAGAAGGGACAGTGGGGAGGCCCATTGCTTGGTGACATGAACGTCCTAGGAGTGACAATTTGGAGGGACGACGTGCTGCACCCTCCGCCCACTGCAGGGCGACTTAGGAACATCACCCGCCAGCTCTCCCTCTGCCTGCTCTCGGGGTCGGACTTGCACTGGGGCCTGACAGCGTCTGCAGCCTCCCTGAGCCCTCAGCATTTTCTCTACAAGGGTGGAGGTTTCATAACAAAATACGAGTTAATGTTCCAACGAAAGTCATCTGTCGCCGAAGCTGCTTCTCATAAGGCCTTGACCACACCCCTTCTGTAAATGTCCTTGATAAAATGAACCTGCTTCTTCTGAAAACATAGAATGCTACATGAAACGGTCAGTTCCTTGTGAAAACATGGCTGGTCTCCTCTCTCCGTTTTTTTCAGTCCCCACTAATCCAGTTGTTGCTCTCAGGTATTCTCCATGTTTGCTAAAATCTGTAACCCATGTATTCTAAGTCAAAATTTATCATAAATATCCTGATGTGGGCTGACCCAAACACACCTGAATGGCATGGACTTCCATGGTGGACAGTGGCTTCAGGTTTTGCGGACACTTCCAGTATGGCCGTCCCTACGAATTTCCCAAAAACTTTGTCCTGCCCAGTCTGTTTCCACAATTGATGGCACTCGGATCATAAAGCACATCCGAGGGTCCGATCTGCAGGTCTCCTCTAATGCCCACCTGAAGGCCATGACTCAGGAATAGTTGGAGCTGCACCAGGTGTGTTCTCTATAGCATCTAACTTTTACCAGAGACCTTATCCACTTGGCTATGGATAGTCGTTCGCCTTCCCAATGTGTCCACACTGAGGACGACAGGGCTGTGCAGTGCAGTGAGGAGGGGGAAAGTCC
>NW_011889626.1:17675-18568 GCF_000151845.1 Pteropus vampyrus | reverse complement strand
TTGGATTGTGGTGCTGGGCCACCCCATGAGGCCTGGACAGAGAAATGCTCTTCAGGGTAAAGAGGAGGCCACATCTGTGGGAAGCTCACAGTGCTCCTTTCTCTACAGACCAGGAACCAGAGAGAAGTCCAAACACATGGGGTCACTCATATGAACGCTCACCACTCTGGTCACACCGCCTGCAGCTACCTTCCAAATGGGAGCATTCCCGGATGTGGGGAACATTTACAGCAAAGACTGTGATGGGGTCTGAAGACACAACAGCAGAGCGACTGTGCAATGCCAGGGCCCAGTGCAGAATCATAGGAGGGGACCCATGTCAAAAATTAAGAATGAAGTGACAGCGAGGGCTCAGCGTGCACTTCCGAGTAATGCACGATTCCTGTTCTGTGTCTCCTCACTCAATGGCTGGACAACGACTCCGGCATCTCCATCCTGATTCTGAACAAGAAAGCGTCTTTTCACTCTGTTTATAAACTGGGCTCATGCCACCAGAGATCCTGCTTCAGGACTGTGGAATGATGGGTGCCCTGTGTTCCTACCCGCTTGGGGAATCCTTTCTGAGTGATGGGCCCATGTGGGGACAGCATGTACCTGTGGGGGGCAGAGAACCTGAGCTCAGCACACAGGAGCCTGGACTGTGCTGTGTCTCTCTGTGGGGAATGTTTCCCAGCCACAGTGAGGACAAAGCCCTCCGCTGATCTCTGTCGGGAAATAAAACAGGACACACAGAAGGTGATGAAAGAAGGTCCCTAATCACCAGTCATGTGTCATCTGCGAAAGAACGTTCACTTCTTTATTTATTGTCTCTACTAAGACTATTTCAAACTAGAGCCACGAGGAGAAACAAGAATTGTCCCTGAGGCAGCTGAGAACATTGTGAGGAAATTATT
>NW_011889626.1:17337-17625 GCF_000151845.1 Pteropus vampyrus | reverse complement strand
TCCCTGAGGCAGCTGAGAACATTGTGAGGAAATTATTTCTCCCAGTAGGTTAGAACAGGCGCAGAGGAGGGCGTCTTCAGGGGGCGCGATGTTAGGAAACAGAGGAAACTGCAGACATGGACAGGGCACCCCTCAGTCTCCAGCTGCTCTCTCTGTGCGCATTGCAGGCTGACCTCTCTCCTCATTAGTCCGTTCACTCCTCGCACTTCCTCAGAGCTCCTGTCCTGAGTGTGCCCTGCAGCCCAGCCCTCCTGACTCCCTCAGGGAGCGTTGTGTCTGGACCCCCAC
>NW_011889626.1:14123-15503 GCF_000151845.1 Pteropus vampyrus | reverse complement strand
TGATTTTGGAATAACCACCAAAGAAGGTGTGCATGGACGTGGAAGCAGGTGATGGGTAGGAGGTGGGAGACTTTAAAGTGCCTGCTAGAAAATTCTGAGCTTGCTGTGAGGGGTGTTACAGGTGATTGTGTGGAGAGCTCAGAGAGAGGACGGGAGAGCCGTGGAGGAAGCTCTCGCACCCTGGGAGAAGCGAACACAGTCACGAGGACAGCGGTGGTTGGGGTGTCGATATTGGGAGTCGTTCTGGTGAGGTGTTCATGGAAATGAGAAACATGGCCCGGGTTCTGCAGGAAATGTGACCTTGTCGTGAAGAGTCAAAGAGCTTGGCTGGTGGGTTTGGGTTTGGGGGAAGGTAGAGCTGTGAGCAGTGAACGTGTGTATTTTGCTGCGGGGATTTCTAAGCAAAGGGCAGGAGTGGTTGGTTCTTCCTGCTGCTTCTACTAAAAGCTGAGTGAAAACTGATGTATCGTAGAAGGCAGTGAACATCAAGTGCTAATCAGAGCTTGGAGATTTGCAAAGTGACCAGCCCATCCTGCAGCCAGAAGTGTGGAGTTTCTTGTGAAGCAGGCAAGACAGGAGTTGCTGAAAAACAATTTCATAGAATATTTTATGGGCATGACCAGCAGGTTTCATCAGCCATCTCTGCACCAGCCAGGATTAGAACTGTGGATATTCCAGCACAAACACTGTTATTTTGAAATAAATGAGACAAAGTCATGGGGCAGAATGGAGGAAGGTGGTCAGAGCTCTTACATTGTACAGACAAGGATCATAAGCCACTTTGGCTGTGAGGACACAGTCTGTTTAAGAAAAGGAAGAACAGCCTTGGAGGAGACTCGAGACCATCAGGGAGGACTCCTTCCTTTCAGAGTCTTCAGCCACCGCATTAGATTTAACAGGTGACATGACCTCCAAGCAAGCTCAGGTGTGACCGCCACCTAGCGGAGCCTGCGGGTGTGACCACGGCCCAGCAGAGCTGCAGCGAGACTTCTCTTTGGGGCACAGAGCGTGAGACAGCACCTCAGTGAGTCTGCAAGGTGGGACCACCTTCCGGAGGGTACAGAGTGGGGGCATCCAGCTGGAGCGGACCATCTCCAACCTTTAGGCCTGGAAGGATTGCCTTGCTGGGTTGTGGACCAGCATTGACCCCACCATTTCTCTTTTTTTCCTCTTAATCCCTTTCGGGATGGGAATGTCTACCCTCTGGCTGCCCCATCGTCACATTTTGAAGGCCATACTTTGAGAGGACATTCGCTTCAGGATGAATCATACAAGATCCACCAGGATCTGATGAGATGATGTTTAGATGAGAATTTGCACATTAGACTCTAAGTTGATGCTGTAACGAGTAAGACATTTGGGGATGTTGGATTAGAGTTC
>NW_011889626.1:11721-13128 GCF_000151845.1 Pteropus vampyrus | reverse complement strand
ATCTGATGAGATGATGTTTAGATGAGAATTTGCACATTAGACTCTAAGTTGATGCTGTAACGAGTAAGACATTTGGGGATGTTGGATTAGAGTTCATTTTACATGAGGGAGAGCCGTGGATTTTGGAGTCCACAGGTGTAATTTTATGGACTGAATTGTGACCCTCAAACTTCGCATGTTGGAGTTTGCATTCTGAACGATGGTATTTAAACTGGGCTTTTAGGAGTAAGAAAAGGCTAAGTGAGGGCATGGTGCGGTGGTCCCACCCCACTAGGACAGGAACGTTGGGAAAAGAAGAGACATGAGAACTGACCGGCACATCCAACGAGTTCCCTGACCCTGTCTCACCATAGTCACCGATGAGGTGTCCAACGCAGTGCTCTGTACAGGTGCGTCCATCACAATGTCCTCTCTCATAAGGTTTCTGAGTTCTTAGTGGTGTCCAATGGTCAACAGCCAGCTGTGCCCCCACCGGATACAGACCTATCCTTTAATAGTGCCTGTGTGACCTTGAATCATAAGTGTGCATGACACGTAGGGTAAGCAAGTCACCTTTAGACTCCCTGAGTATAAGCTGCCTGGGGTTCAACAAATGGACAGAACTGTTACATTAACGATAGCAGATGAACTAGGGACAGGTGAATGCCATGTACACATAACCCCTCTTCTGTGACTGGTCTGGGTGGAGGCTGTGAGATTGAACTGGGATCCAGCTTCATGGAGCTCAGACTTAGTGAAATTAGGACAGTAGATGAACCTGGTCATGTTGGGAGGGTTTCAAAATCCACACCAGTAAGTGAAGACCTGGAGCGTATTGCGTTGTACGCAAGACAGAAATGGCATTGGATAGAGTCCTGGGGGCTCATCCGACCCCTGTGGCCTCGTGTCCTGTCTGAAGGGAGACCCATGTGGGGACAGCGTGTGTCTGTCGGCGGCAGAGCCTGAGCTCAGCACACAGGTCCCTGCACTGTGCTGTGTCTCTCTGTGTGAAAAAGAGAACCAGCCTCAGGCACACAAAGCCCTCAGGGGGTCTCTATGTCAAGATATCAGAAAAAACACATTGAAAGCTGCTGCAGGAAAGGTCCCCAGGCACTGCTGATATGCCGTCTGCAGACAGGTTACTTCATCATTTCTCATCTGTGTGAGAATGTGGAAAATTAGTGCCACAAAGAAGCAGTAATTCTGCTGGGAGGAAGCTGAGAGATTTGAGAGGAAATTGCTGCTCCCAACAGGAAGTCCCTTCCCCAGCTCCCTCTGCACCTGCTGCTGGGCTGGTCTGTGTGTGCTGTGCTGTGTGTGCCCTGAGCGCCCCCTGGTGTCCTGAGCTCCCCTCCTGTCTCCCTCAGGGAGGTTTGTGACTGGGCTCACACTGAAGTCCCCTCACTGTGTCTCTCGCACAGTAATACA
>NW_011889626.1:10624-11671 GCF_000151845.1 Pteropus vampyrus | reverse complement strand
GTAATACAGGGCCGTGTCCTCAGCCTTCAGGCTGCTCATTTGCAGATACAGCGTGTTCTTGGCGTTGTCTCTGGAGATGGTGAATCGGCCCTTCATGGAGGCAGCGTAGTATGTGCTGCTGCCACCATCAGTAATATATGAGACCCATTCCAGCTCCTTCCCCGGAACCTGGCGGACCCAGCTCATCCAGTAGCTACTGAAGGTGAATCCAGAGGCTGCACAGGAGAGTCGCAGAGACCCCCCGGACTGCACCACGTCTCCCCCAGACTCCACCAGCTGCACCTCACACTGGACACCTGCGAACAGAGACATGTCAGGGTCAGGAAACTGTCTCACGTCCCTGTTCCTCACTCATTGCCACTCACGTACTCAGTGTCCCTTGTTCCCCATCAGTCACCTCGTAAAACAGCGATGAGGAAAACCCAGCTGAGCCCAAACGCCATGGCGCGGCGTGCGTGTTCAGACCTGATCCCGGAATGGGGACTCCTGGGAATCGCGGGGCTGGGCTCCTGTCCCAGAGTTGCAGGCTCGGGCCTGGGCTGGCTTTTATCGGCAGAGGGGCCCTATTTGCATGTGCTCTGACTGTATAAAGAGCTCTGGGTTTGGGGACCCACAGAGAGGGCAGAACCCAGGTCAGGTGTGCTTGTGTTTGGGCCCGTGGTTGCAATGAGGACATTTTGTAAAATATGCCTTTTATTGTGACATGTGTTACTTAAACACTTATCACCATCATCTTATTGCGTTTTACTCATGCACGTAAGTCATGTGATGTGATATCATTTACCTGCATGACAGGTGAACAAGGCCAAACAGGACCACAGATCTTGCTGGTGTCGAGAGCTCACATGTATAAGAGTGAACTCATGTGTGTGGCCTGCACACTGCCCACTGCACCCCACTGCTCCCCTGGGCCACCTCCAGGACAGAGGGGATGTGCCCAGTGAGGTGCAGGTCTCCGTCCTGCATGAGCGCGTGTGGGATTTGCTGCCTTCTAGTGCTAACGGAGAGCACGTGCGAGAACCAGGGTCACAGGTGTATTGCAGGCGT
>NW_011889626.1:8883-10574 GCF_000151845.1 Pteropus vampyrus | reverse complement strand
CTCATGTGTGTGGCCTGCACACTGCCCACTGCACCCCACTGCTCCCCTGGGCCACCTCCAGGACAGAGGGGATGTGCCCAGTGAGGTGCAGGTCTCCGTCCTGCATGAGCGCGTGTGGGATTTGCTGCCTTCTAGTGCTAACGGAGAGCACGTGCGAGAACCAGGGTCACAGGTGTATTGCAGGCGTCTGTCCCACCTGAGAGTCACTCTCTGTGCCTCTAACTTTCTCTGTCCACTGATAACTGCACTTGGACGGTAGTCGTCTTGCTGTGGTAGAGCTCTGTCAGCCACAGCCACGCCAGGATGACGTGTACAGTTGGAACCGCACACACATACATGATGTCCATGCTACATCCTCAGCATCATAATTGGAAATGCAGTGTGTGGTGTGACGCGGGCTCACACGGGTCAGTGCTGAGTCTCCTTCCGATGAGTGCGTCTGTGCCGTGTGAGTCTGCGCACTTGCTGAGGGGTGTTGGAGTGTCCCTTGTGTCTGGGCTCTACGAGGAAAGCCAATGGTCAGCCTGTAGAAGGAGAGACCTGATAAAATGTTATTCTTCTTATGACACGCAGCCACAGTGACAAGCAAGCTGCAATAAGTGCTAATCATTAAATTCTCTTCAATATATCAACTATGTGACATCATAGATGCTGCACCCCGAGGGCTAGATACTCAGGTGCCCCAGAAAAATATGAGATCATAATCTGTCTGCCCTTGTGATAGATGTCCAGAGGGCCCAGCCCTAGAAAGAACAAAACTTCAACTAGAAACAGTTAATCATTCAATAATCCATTGTCTTAAATGTCTGGGAGCACTTCCCCCGGTGAGGGCACAGAAGGCCGCATGTGAACCAGGAAGCGAGACGTCAAGATGCCAAGTCTGTGGTTGTCTTTACCATGGATTCGTCTCCCCCAGGACTGTGTGAAGTTAATTCCAGATGTCCCTCTCAGCCGCATCATCTCTGTTACTTTTTTATAGCAGCTCACATGGACTATAATTCGGTAAAGAGAAACGGGGTGCGGCTGTAAGAGATACGTAAAAATGAAACAGTGCTTAGGAATCGGGCAGGGCAAAGATGCTGGAACGGTGCTGAGCTGCGTGTTAGAAGAAGCCTCCATGCTGTGGACGGGTCTTTAGAGGAGGATCCGGAGGGGAGCTCAGAGAGGAAGAGGGAGCCGGGGAGCAGCCTCAGGCTTCGTGGAGGAAACCACAGCCGTCCTGAGCAGATGCAGAAATGTGGGTGACGACGGCCATCGTGACGGGTGCTCAGATGGTGCCAGAACCTTCTTAGTGGAACCTGGAGGGAGGCGGTCCTTGTTATGGACGGTGGGGAACTTGTGTGACGTGTTTCTCCTGCTGTTCTGTGGAAGGTAGAATGAGGAGAAGGGAAGTGGACACTCAGCTGAGGCTCTTTCTACGCCTAGGGAGGCCACTCAGGCTTGTCCCCTGACGACTCGTGGTGAAGGACAGCAGAGACGGGGCTAAACTGTTCGCATCATGTACGTTTGATCCTTTACATCCGCCACAATAACAATCACAACCACATTTTCTGACAAAAAAACAGCACAGTGCATTGGTCCTAAGGAAGTTGTCACCTCCACATAGAGGGCGCCCCATGGGTCAGGCCCAGCTGCTGCTCCCCGAATCTGATCACCTGGCTAGTGCTGGGAACACACACCTGAGAGCCTCT
>NW_011889626.1:6437-8833 GCF_000151845.1 Pteropus vampyrus | reverse complement strand
CAGGAGTCCTGGCTTCCAGGATGCGCTGGGACACGAGGTCCACGATCACGTCTGAGAGGCACTGGTCTCTGCGTGAGGACGTCTTGTAAGTGCTGCTGTCAGGAACATGTGCTGTGCCGACATAACCAGGAATGTGATGAACATCCTTCTGGTCAGTGAACCTGCTCACAATTAACCCTGGGAACTTTGCCCCTAGAAGTCAGCTGTGTGTCTGTCAGGAAGGATTCTCACCAGGTATTGATGTATCTGGACCTTGTAACTTGATTTCCTGACTCCATCATGTGAGACAATAAATTTCTGTCATTTAAGCTGCCCAGTCTTTGGCCTTTGCGATGGCAGCACATGAGACAGACTGTGGCACTGAGAATGGGTGCTGCTGGAACAAGTATCGAAAAGGTGCACGTGGACGTGGAAGCAGGTGATGGGTAGGAGGTGGGAGACTTTTAAGTGCCTGCTAGAAAATTCCAAGCTTGCTGTGAGGGGTGTTACAGTTGATTGCGTGGAGAACTCAGAGACAGGACAGGAGAGCTGTGGAGGAAGC
Organism: Pteropus vampyrus; assembly: GCF_000151845.1. NCBI lineage: Eukaryota > Metazoa > Chordata > Mammalia > Chiroptera > Pteropodidae > Pteropus > Pteropus vampyrus. Next base: position 8,292 of record NW_011889626.1, on the reverse strand, counting down.
TCCCGCACTGAGAGAACACGCACACAGTCATGAGGACACGGTGGTTGGAGGGTCAACATGGAAGCCATTTTGGTGAAGTGTCAATGGAAATGAGAATAGGTCATGGGTTTTGGAGGAAAGTGACCTTGTCACAAAGTTTCAGAGAATGTGGGTGGCCAGGTTTAGGGCGAAGTCTAAGGTAGAGCTGTGAGCAGTGCAAGTGTGTATTTAGCTCGGGGATTACTAAGCTAAAGACGGGGTTGATTAGTTCCTTCTTTGTAATGTTTCCAGTAAAACGTGATAGGACAGTGATGGATCAAAGACAGCAATATGAATCAAATGCCTCTCAGAATGTGGAGTTCTGAAAAACGGCCAGTCCTCCATAAGCCAAAATTGTGCACTATGTTCTGAAGAGGGCAGGAAAAGTGTTGCTAAAAACATTTCATAAAAAAAAATCTAAGCCCTGGCCTGCGGGTCTGATCGGCCATCTCAGCGTCAGCCAGTGAGGGATGATTCCAGCAGAAGCCACTTTGAAATGAAGGGGAGCAGAAGGTGGGGTGGAATGACGGGAGATGTCAGACTTCATGGATTTTACTAAACAGGATCATAACCCAAATGGTGGTGAAGATGCAGTATGTTGAAGAAAAGGGCAGAATGACCTTGGAGGAGACTCAGAGGTGATCAGGGAGGATTCTCTGGTCAAGACGTGGGCCATCACCTCAGTGTAACGGGTGACATGGCCTCCAATCAAAGCCTTTGGATTGACCAGCACCTGGCAGTGCCTGGGGGTGTGACTGCCGCCCAGCAGAGCCACAGAGAGACTGTCGTAGAGAGTCCAGATGGAGGTTTCCACCCTTTGGCGGCCCCTCCATCGTATTTAGGAAGCACATAAGTCATCAGGTTTTATAGGTTCACAGTTGGAGAGAACGTTAGACTCAGTCTGAATCGTATGTCAAGTCCCACCAATAACTAATGAGATGATATTTAGATGAGACTTTGGACCTAAACTTTAGAGTTGGTGCTGTAACTAGTACTATATTTAGGAAAGTTGGGTTAGAGTTAATGTATTAAGCGTGAGAGAAAGACATGAATTTTGGGGTCCACTGGTGGAATATTATGAACTGGGTTCGGTTATTCAAAATTCATGCCTTGGAGTCCGAATTCTCAGTGATGATGTTTAATTAAATAGGGTATTGAGGAGGCTTGAAAACTAAGTGAGGTCATAGTGTGGTGGTCCCACCGCACTAGGACTGGAGTTGTAAAAATAAGATCGTGTGAGAAGTGACCAGCATATCCAGCGTGTTCCCTGACCCCTGGCTCACCATGGCCACAATGAGGTGTTTAGCTTGATGCTCAGTATACGTTGGTCCATCAAGATATTTTCTTTCAACAGGTTTCTGAGTTCTTAGTGGTACCCATGGGTCAGCAGGCAGCTGTGCCCCGACCTGACACAGACTTGTCGTTCAAAAATGTCTGTGTGACATGGAATCATAAGTGTGCTTGACATGTAGGGTAAGAATGTCACTTTAGACCCCCTGATATAACCTGCCTGGGTGTCCATAAATGGAACGACGTGTTAGAGGGATGATCGGAGATGACCTGGGGACAGGTGAATGCCACATATGTACATAATTCCTTCTCTGTGACTGGCTGGGCAGAGGCAGGCAGATTGAGCTCGGCTCTAGCCCCATGGAACAACCCGATTGAATGAAGAACTGGAGGGTCATGTGTTGTAGGCAGGACAGAAACGGCATTGGGTAGAGTCCTGTGGGCTGATCCTTCCCCTGTGGCCATGTGTCCTGTCTGAAGGGAGGGCTCATGTGGGGACAGCGTGTGCCTGGGGGGCAGAGAGCCTGAGCTCAGCACACAGGAGTCT
>NW_011889626.1:4574-5081 GCF_000151845.1 Pteropus vampyrus | reverse complement strand
CCTGTGGCCATGTGTCCTGTCTGAAGGGAGGGCTCATGTGGGGACAGCGTGTGCCTGGGGGGCAGAGAGCCTGAGCTCAGCACACAGGAGTCTGCACTGTGCCGGGTCTCTCTCTGTGCAGGTATTTTCCAGCCGTGGGGAAGAAGACAGCCCTCAGGATGGTCCCTCGGCTGAGACATGAAAACAGACACATAGAAAACTGGTGAAGGAAGGTCCCCAGCCACCAGTGATATGTCGTCTACAGACAGACAAGGTACATTTTCATTTTAGTCTGCGGTAGAAAAGAAATTAGAGCCATGTTGAAAAAGTCAGGGTTGTCTTTGAGAGGAAAGCACTGCTCTGGACAGGAAGACCCTTCCCACCTCCCTCTGCACCTGCTGCTGGCCTGGTCTGTGTATGCTGTGCTTTGTGTGTCCTGAGCGCCCCCTTGTGACCTGATCGGCCCCTGCAGCTCCCCCTCCTGTCTCCCTTGGGGAGGTTTGTGTCTGGGCTCACACTGAGGTCTCC
>NW_011889626.1:3234-4008 GCF_000151845.1 Pteropus vampyrus | reverse complement strand
TCTGACATCTGAGACACTCACCTTGGGGGGCTGTCACCAGGCACAGGAGAAGACCCCACAGTCTCATCTTCACCTCGACCACAGCGCTGCTTCCCTAGAGACCTGAGCCCTGTGTGAGGAGAGAGCTGTGAGCGTCCACAGCCCAGACAGGTTTTACCCTGGGGCTGGAGGAGGAATTTGCATGGGGGCAGCCTGCTCCTCATAAGTGGGGAAGGACTGGGTCAGGCTCCCTGGCGTCTCTGGGGCCAGTAGGGTCTCTTCTCTTAAATCTACAGCATCTCAGCCTGTAATGGGAGAGCAACTGGTCTCTAAGATGCATTAAAAGACGTTAGAGAAAATCCAACCCTTTCTAATATAAGAGTGAATGATGGACTGGTTCAGAATATTGTCATTAAAAAAACTTGTGCATATTTCTCATAATTATTGAAGCGATTTGCATTATGTCCAGGCACATTCAGGTCACCAACAGATTTAATACATTCACAGTTCCTAAATGTGTGTTAACATAATTCCAGTCAGATAATATTTCTATGTCCACTTTGTTGTAACTATAGCCCCAAATAAAACACAGTTCTGTCAAATCTTCCACATCCTTTAAGCGCAGATGGCTTTACTCTGGTTTATGCCACTGCCTGAAACCCACACCAGGCTTGCAAACCCCTCATTGTTGATGCTGAGCGTTTTATATGTGGTTTGTCCTACTTTTTGTTAAGTAGTAAATTGTCTTTACCTAGTCTATATGAACTTCTTATAAGATATAAATTTTGATTACAT
>NW_011889626.1:431-3184 GCF_000151845.1 Pteropus vampyrus | reverse complement strand
AAGTCCAACAGAGGAACAGAGACGCGCCCGGCCCTTCCCCTTACTCAGCATTCAGTGGCGTGTCCATCCTGGTACAGGCATATGGACCCTCCTGTGTAAAACATGTCCCCTCTTAGTTACTTCTGTCAACTGACCCCACCATCTACCCTTAGGCCACAAGTCCCCAGCTGCCTCTGCTGCTCCCAGTGGTGCCCCTGCCTCTCTCCTGTGGCGATACTGCAGGTGCAACTGTCTTAACTAAAACCTTCCTTCCAATGTGATAATTGTTGGAGGACATTTTTCAAGTCACAGAGAGAGAATAAAGTGAAGGAGACGTCAAGTCTCAATCGTCTCCTGGCAGGACACAGGTGATGAGCTGGCTCCTCTTCCATCAGGTGGCTCCTCGGGACCCAGGAAGGTCGATCCAAGGGCAGAGCGACAAGCCAGAGGTTGGGTCTGAGCCACAGCAGCTCATCCCCAGGTCCTAAGACCCAATGGAGTTCTCTCAGATGCGCTTAGAATCATCTTCAGCTGGTGATTTCTCTCTAACTTCCATTTCCTCTCTTAGGAAGGGAGATGTGTGGACTGTGACCATGTGCCTGCCCTAAAGTGCATTTTAGAATGAGGTAACTGGTCTTCTAGGACCACAGGTCTACAGGTGGAGAGGGTTATGCCCCAGGATGCATGCACCCAAATCCTCACTGACAGCTGACTTAGAGATTACACTTGGGACATTGGACAGGATGCTCTTCGGTATTTTGGGCTTCAGGTCATGCTTTAATGAGTCAGCTTCGGGGGATTTGGGATGTGCTTAGTGGAACTGGCCTGTGGGATGGATGTGAGTATTCGGAGGGCTGTTTCAGTCGCTCTGTGCTCGGAAGCTGTGACTGTTCCAGGGGAAAGGCACGTTGTCGTTCCAGGGCCATTAGACGTCTTGAGGTAAATGGCTTCCTGTTTTATCTGAGAGAATCTTAATACAGCCACAAGTGTTCAAGCCAGAGCGAGGCAGAGGAGATTAGACTCCAGGAGAGGAAAGATGCAATGTGACCAGTGATGTGAGGTGACTTCCTCCAGGCTGTGGGCATGGAGAACGGGGCATGAGTCAGGATGTAAGGAAAGCGGCTCCTGGACCAGGAAGGACACAGAAGCAGACCACTGTCTGAGTTTGCTCAGGCTGCTATGGAGAAATATGAATCCTGGGTATTATATCAGCAACATCGCTGTATTTACCACAGTTCTAGAGGCGGCAATTTAAGGTCAAGGTCCTGCATGGTCACCACTAATGAGAGCCCTCATAAGAGTTTGTATCTGGTAATTCTCGCTCTGTCCTCACAGCGGGGAAGGGTCACACACGCTCTCTGGGGCTTCATTTAGAAAGGACCTGATCCCCTTCACGAGGACTCTGCACTCATCATCCAGCACCTCCAGACCCCACCTCCTAACACTGTCCTCTGTGCTGTTCATAATTCAATACGTAAATTCAATATGTAAATTTGGGGAGCAGACGCGTTCAGACTACAGAGCCCCCCCACAAGTACCAAGACATGTGTGGTCCTGCCCACACCTTGATGTCTGTCCAAGGAGACTGAATTCCTGCTCTGACCTCCAGACTGTGAGGAGTCAATGTGTGTAGTCTTTAACCCGCATGTGTGGTACTGTGATTGAGCCGGGACAGGGAAGTCACGCAGGCTGGATGTGGGTCCCACGTCATCAAGGGTCTCCTCACACTGTTCCCTGTGTGTGAGGACAGCAGTCCTGCGCCAGGGACAGGGACACTGGGGGCTGTGGTCTGAGGTGAGGAGCCTCTTCAGGAGCTCAGCCCTGCAGGAGAAAACTGAGGTGGACTGTGCTAGAACCTGGCTCACCCATCACCATGACTTTGGTACTAGGAGTCAGGATCGTCCTCCCAGAAGGTCATGGGCCTGGTGCTGGACCTCAGACTGGGCAGTAGGAGCTCACCTTTCAGTCTTTATACTTACCTATATTGAAGCATCATTCCCTTTTCAGAAACAGGGGAACGTGGGAGGAATGGCTGGGGGATCTGCAGTCCAAACCCTGAATCTGACACCAACACGTAATCCCAGACGATGCCTGTACTAACTCCCTCATCCAGAGACCAGGGAGGTGCATATGTGCCCTCTGCAAAAGCAATGACAAATGATAAGGACCTGTCAGGCAATGCTGTCAGACCCTGCATCTTCCTGCAGGACGCCTGGACTCGTGACACCTTTCCCTGAATGACAGATGAGCATTTGAGATCTTCTTCTCCATCTCTGGTACCTGACTCTGTGTGACAACTTCAGGGGAATAATTGTTCCCTTCCTTCCTCAGCCCCACACAGCTGCCCTCTCCCTCAGGGTTTCTGTCACTCGCAGGATGTGGGTCGTCACACTGTGTCTCTTGCACAGTAATATGTGGCCGTGTCCTCAGGCCTCAGACTGCTCAGCTCCATATAGGCTGTGCTGCTGGACTTGTCTGCGGTGATGGTGACTCGGCCCTTGAATTTCTGTGCGTAGTCTGTGCTACCACTGTTAGGGTAAACCCGTCCCATCCACTCAAGCCCTTGACCTTGTGCCTGTCGCACCCAGTGCATATAGTTGCCGGTGAAGGTGTATCCGGAAGCCTTGCAGGAGACCTTCACGGAGGCCCCAGGCTTCCTCACCTCAGCCCCAGACTGCACCAGCTGGACCTGGGCGTGGACACCTGTGGAGAGGAGACAGCAGTGGGTACAGAGCCCTGACTGGCCCTGGTGCCCTCGTCCGCCCAGGACTGGG
>NW_011889626.1:0-381 GCF_000151845.1 Pteropus vampyrus | reverse complement strand
CCAGAGACCTGAGCCCTGTGTGAGGAGAGAGCTGTGAGCGTCCACAGCCCAGACAGGTTTTACCCTGGGGCTGGAGGAGGAATTTGCATGTGGGCCGCCTCATAAGTGGGGAGGGACCGGGTCAGGCTCCCTGGTGTCTCTGGGGTCCAGCTGGGGCTCTTCCCTTTAATACATATGGTGTCTGAGTGTGGGATGGCAGAGCAACCGATCTCTAAGATACATTGAAACAGGTCAAAGGAAACCCCGCTTTTCATAGTATGGGAATAAACACTGGACTATTGAGTAGGTCACCATTTTTAAACTTATAAGTGTTTCTCATAATTATGAAAGTGATTAGCATGATGGTCAGACACATTTGTACTTCAAACACATTGAATATAT
>NW_011889625.1:51124-51430 GCF_000151845.1 Pteropus vampyrus | reverse complement strand
AGTGTCATTGGTCATGTGGCAGAAGAAGCTGAAGGAGGTTGCGACAAGGCAAGGGAAGCCTAGCAGAAGCCCTAGGGAGGCAGGCCACCTCTAGACTGGGCCTCTGCCCTGCTTGGCTTCCCAACCTATCACCACCCAGTAGATGCCACATCTGACCCAGAGTATGTAGGGGTTTCCCCTGACCTCTTACTTTAGGGACAGTAGGTGGTCCATTCTCTCCCACCGACTTGATCTGGAGTCTGCTTGAGTGACTCAGCAAGAACCCCAGACCAACCTCAGGCCCAGGCCTTCTGTACCCTGGTGGTT
>NW_011889625.1:49535-49859 GCF_000151845.1 Pteropus vampyrus | reverse complement strand
CTGCTTGAGTGACTCAGCAAGAACCCCAGACCAACCTCAGGCCCAGGCCTTCTGTACCCTGGTGGTTATCTTAGTACAGAGAATTGCTCTCAAAGTAGTGGTTATATATAGAAGTAGGAGCAGGTAATGGATTTGGACAGAAAGGTACAGAAGGTGAGGGAAAAGGGTGAGGTGCCTGGGGTCCTGGGAGGAGACAGAGATGTGGCTTCATCCATTTACTAAAGAACTTAGTGCAATTCTCCTTTGTTCCCCTCCTTCAATGTCTCTTCTAGTCCATTATTCACCAGCCCAGGTCTCAAGTAGGGGAAGGGCCCTAGACAGGAG
>NW_011889625.1:43037-48275 GCF_000151845.1 Pteropus vampyrus | reverse complement strand
GACACTTTCTTCACAAACTAGTCTTGCTTTGAATATGAGTCACAAGCATATTTCAATATATAGATTTTCCTAGGAGTTTGATTAGTAAATATTTTAATAAGAATATATGTAGTCACTTACCAGTATGTGCTTGTATTTTCTAAAAGTCACAAATGTTCAAAACATCCACCATTATTAGCAATGTCGTATATATTGGTACAGGTTAGTAACACCTAAAAATGAACTTTAGCTTTCAGTAAAGGCCAACTGAGTAATTGGACTCACTAGAAAACTTGCAGAAAATAAATATTGAAAAGCTGCTTGAAGGTATGAGCGAGGTAGAAGGCCCAGCCCTCAGAGTGGCTGATTTCTCTGGGATATTTTTCAATTTTCCCTTTATTTCTTATAACCTCTTTTATATTCTCCTGTTTATTCTTCCTGGAACTGATGACACTGGCTCATTTATACTAATCATTGGGTAATTGGGTTTTAGACAAGGCAATCAAGGTTGGTTAGTTTTAATTTATATTTATAAAAATGTATTAGGGATTCATTTCTCCCTGGCAGGCCTAGATTCCAGATGTCCAGTGCACATGAATAAGAATTATGAGAAATGACATTGGATGTCATTGCACCTTACCAGGGATATGGGCCAGCAAGTGGATTGCTACATCTGCAGATTTGAATAATATGGGGTTTCAAACTCATTTTTGATTGTGCAACCAATCTATAAGTGACTTTTGTTAAACCACAATATGCATATATTCATTTATATATTTATCAGTTTGTCAATGCCTATATATAAAATGTTAGCAATGATTGGTTTATTTCTTATATTTCAAAGAAAAGCAAATGTAATTAGAGGTTGTATTATTCTCTCCTTATTTTAACAGACTACCCTGCTCATCTCCTGATATGGTTTAGGAATGATTGTGTAATGACCTTTTTGCTAATGCGGCACATGACAAATAAGGAGTTGCTGGCTGTTAAACGGAGACATTGGAGGAGTTTATCTTTTCATCCTTTGGATATGACCATATTTCTTTATGACTTTGGACTACATTACTACCTTTGTATTAGGGGCAAAGTCCATGTCCTGAGCATGGCAGAACAGAGGCAAGCCAGAACCTGGTCTTTGATGTCATTGTTGAGCTACTCAATCAGTATCCCTAAATCTTGAGACCTACTTTTCAACATCCAGTTTGGTAAGATAATTAATCTCCTTAATTGTTTAAGCTACTTGAAAATTTCTGATATTTATATTTTAAATTATTTTAACCGATACGATCATTCTGTTTCCTGCATTACTTTTTTTGTGAGTTCAAATGGCCAATATGTTCATGTTAATTTTGAATGTGTGGTCCTTGATGCTAATTCTCTATGGTTTTCTTTCCCAAAGAATGATAATGATAGGAATTGTGAGTTGCTGGTCACATCTGAGTTTTCCTCTGGCCATCAGTAATAATCTGCTCACTTCCATATTGTCATTGCTGATTTTGATGAGTTTTGTAAAGGCTCACTGTTATCACTTATTTCTTTAGGTGCCAATAATGATTTCTTATCCTCTTTGCCTTTCCATCTTCACTCGTATTTTAAAAATTATGTTTGCTTCAATTTGTTTCAGCGGTTTTCAAAGGGAGTCTTAAATCTTTTTGTCAGTATGATAGGTGATATTGAGCAGCCCCACATATTATAATAAACAGGATCAGGATTTCCACCAGCTATTTGTTGGTTTGCCTTGACTTTCTTCACCTCAAGTAAAGGGCCTCTTTTTCTCAATATTCTAAGGGATGTAAGAAAGCTGTTACTTCTCCCCTAATTTAAAAACTGATATTCACATGCAATGGGAACCAAAGGGGAGTAGACATAGGCATACTTATATTAGGATAAAAAAAAAGACTTTAAGTCAAAAGCTGTAAAAAGAGACAAAGTCTTTGTGTAATCATAAAGTGGTCAATTCATCAAGACTATATGGCAATTATAAAATATATACTCACACAACATTGGAATGCTTAAATATATTAAGCAATTATTAACATATCTGAAATCAGAAATAGATAGCAATGCAATAATAGTAGGGAACTTCAATATTCCATTTTCAACAATAGATAGATCATCCAGACAGAAAATCAACCAGGAAATAATGGATTTGAACTACACTTTAGATCAAATGAACTGACAGACATACACAGAATATTCCATCCAACAGCAGTAGAACCTCATTCTGCTCAAGTGCACATGGGACATTCCCCAAGATAGAGCATATGTTAGCTCATAAAATAAGCCTGAACAAATTCAAGGAGACTGAAATTATACCAAGTATCTCTTCCAAACACAATGGTATGAAACTAGAAATCAATAACAGGATATAAGTTGGAAAATTCACATATATATGGAAATTAAACAACACACTCCTTATTAAACAATGGGTCAAATAAAAAATCAGATGGGAAATTAAAAAAATATGAAAACACATCCTCAAACTTATGGATGCAGCAAAGTCAATTTTAAGGGGTATGGACAAACAAAAAATCAGGCAAGCATTCCTTCAGCAAAAAGGATTTCTTCAGGAAAAAAGAAAAGAATGTAATCCCAACATGCAGCCATGATGAGCTGCAAGTCTGGGGAAAAAAAGGAGAGAAAATTCTTTATAGAGGGGAAGAGGGAGTTGGGGGTATGTTATAACCATGAAGTTCTTCCCATAGGGCCTTTGTAGCTGACATAGGGCATGACAGCTTCTCCTATAGGCCCTCCTGATCCCTATCTTGGTTCTAGTCTCTGTCATTAATTTTGACATTTTCTCCTTTTGATTGAGATTTTTCTCTAAAAACGTCACTTATCAACAGTCATGTCTTCCAATTTCAGTGGTCTTTTGTCCCTTGATGCCAGGAAAGACCTCTTCTGGGTTTCATGTCCATGTAGGAGAGAAAGTTCATGATCTGAATACCACTCATGTCCAGTTTTGACAAGCAACAGTTACAGAGTTTAACAGAAAAAAAAAAAAATACAGAGCAAAATTAAAACCAACATAACAAACTTATGATGATGATTCTAAAATAGGAGTTCAGATCTGTAATAAGTGAACTAACTAAAGGGTCAGTACTGTCTTGGATGCTGAAGCTCTTGATGACAGGTCCAAGAGCTGGAGAGGTTTTCCCTTTCACAGCAGATTGGGAAATACAGACAAGGGCATTTTTCTTCCAGGAAAGAGAAGAAACAACAGTAAGAAAATGTTATACAGGTCTGGTCCAGTTGTTTTGGAAAAACTGTCACCTGCTTCAATTTTTGACAGCTTCAATTTCAGTTTACCAGACTGTGTGCAATTCCAGTCAGCATTTGGTGCTTCATTAGGCGTGATGTATGGATCCAAGAGTCTACTTCCTGAATTCAAGAGTCTGCTCTCAGCACAGGGGTTAGTCAACAGTACCTAATAGGGACCTTTCCAGCAAGGCTGGAGGGAGTCTTTTTTGAAGCGTCTTTTCTAGTAAACAAAGTGTCCAGGTTGTAGAGTGTGATGTTATGGGTTTTCACCTCCTTGGAGTGCACTGTACTAAAGCATGGTTATTTTCAGTAGAAGCAATTATGCCTTTACAATATTGAGGCATGTCTCTCTTTATCAACTGTGGATCAAAAGAAGCAGGAGCCAAATACATGCAGCGTCCTGTAATTATCTCAAAAGGTAAGATTTTATGAGCTCCAAAAGGGGTGGATCTGAGATTTAAAAGGTCCACTGGCAGCGCTTTGGCCAAGGTATTTGAAATGTCTCTATGAGTACTGCCAATTGAATCTTAATAATGCCATTAGTACATTCAGCTAAACCTGAGGACTGAGGATGGTAAGTGCAGTGAAATGTTGTAACACTGGCCAAACAGCACAGACTTGTTGAAGCACCTGACCAGTAAGATGGGGTCCTCAACCACTATGGAGTTTGAGAGGAGTTCCCCAGGTAGGGATAATCCTTTTAACAGGTCTTTAAGGGCAGAAGAGGCAGTAGCTTGTCTACAAAGGAAAGCTAGAGTCCAGTAATAAACATACATATCATGACTAAAGCATATTTATAATATCCATCTTCATTCGTATGAAATCTATTTGCTAAACCTGAAATGGTCCATTAAGGAATTTGAAATATCCAAGGGCAGTAGGAACAGGTTTCACTGGGTTATATTTTGAACAGGTGGGACAAATGATATTTCTCCACCAATGTTGATTCATTAATACTGTCATTTTGTCAGTGGATCAATGGTTTAATGTATGCGCAGTAGTTAGGCACGTGAACTTCAGAGTTTCTCATAGGACTGCATTGTTATTTGGTCCGAACCAGAGCTTTCTCTTTTAATCAAACAACTGTTAAGAGTTCCAATCTTGAATTTCCTTTATTTCCCTTTTGTTGTGTTTCTCTGGCTGGTTTTTCTAAGTTGTCAGCTGAAGAAATATTATCTCTTTGGACCATGACAGAGGTTGACTGCTTTTGGTTTCTTTAAGGGCAGTTTTTTCTTGCAGAAGTGTCAACAAGGCGATTTCCTTTAGGATCCAGAGAGTCAAGTTTTAGAATGCCCTGGGACCTTTATAATAGCAGCAGGTAAAAGTGTAGCATCCCATAATTCATGAACATATGAGCCATTTGTAATTTTATTTTGACTGAAAGAAAGGAAGCCATGTTGCTTCCATAACCTTCCAAAATCGTGAGCTATGCTGAAGGCATATCTACTGTCAGTATAAATGTTGGCAGTTTTGTCTTTGGCTAAAATATAAGCCTGAGTGAGGGCATATAATTCAGCCTGTTGGGCTGAAGTAGCCAGAGGTAAAGATGCTGCCTTGATGACTTTAAAAAGAGTGCCAATAGGATACCTAGCACAATACTTACCATTTTTACTTTTTAAATATTACCTGTAAAGCATGAGAAGTCAGTGTTTCCCAGAGGAGTTTCCTGCAGGTCATCATGAGGAGTCGGGAGATGATCCATCAGTGCTAAGCAATTGTGAGGAGCTTCACTGGTATTGGAAGGGAGAAGAGTAGCAGGGTTAGGGTTATTGCGACTTGAAAGAGTTATGTAAGGAGCAGTTAACAAAAGGAATTCATGGGAAGTGAGGTGACTGATTAAAAAATGTAGGGTGTGATGAGAATTCAGGAGAGCTTCTATCTCATGAAGTACAAAGCAGGTGGGTTCATTAAACTCTCCTTTAAGGCTTTAAAGGCTATCCCACCCATTCTCCCCATAAAATTGGATTTGGGACTGTCATTCTTTAATAAAACATACAG
>NW_011889625.1:39251-42987 GCF_000151845.1 Pteropus vampyrus | reverse complement strand
AACAAAAGGAATTCATGGGAAGTGAGGTGACTGATTAAAAAATGTAGGGTGTGATGAGAATTCAGGAGAGCTTCTATCTCATGAAGTACAAAGCAGGTGGGTTCATTAAACTCTCCTTTAAGGCTTTAAAGGCTATCCCATCCATTCTCCCCATAAAATTGGATTCGAGACTGTCATTCTTTAATAAAACATACAGAGATTTTACCATAAGAGAGATTTAGGATCCAATTTTGGCAATAGTGACCTATCCCAAGAATGCCTCACAATTGACGCTTAGTTTTGGGCCTTGGGAACCTAAGGACACCATGATGCATAACTGAATCCAGGTGTAGTCCTGTTTCAATATTAGATGGCGCAAATGTTAAATCTCAGTTTGGACAAACTGAAAATTTTCTTTAGCAACTTTATATCCCTTAAGGTCAAAAGTTTTAATAGGTGGAAGTCATCTTCCTGTGAGGAGACCAGAGAAGAAGAGCACTGAAGAAAATCATTTACATATTGCAACAAAGTAGAACCTTTAGGGAAAGTATATCATCCAAATCAGTCCTCAGAATTCGTGAGAAATAAAAAGGGCTCTCAGTAAAACCCTGAGACATTACTGTCCAGGTGAACTGTTTTGCTTCCTAAGTGAAGGTCAAAAGGTATCAACTGGAATGCTAAAGAATTCACTGTATAAATCAATTACAGTAAAGAATTTACTCCAGTTGGCATAGATGTTAGTGCTGTATGAGGGTGAGGAACAACAGGGTGTAGGGGAATAACAATGTTGTTTATTGCTCTAAGGTCCTGGACAAATCTCCACCTTTGTCCCTTAGGCATTTTTACAGGTAAAATAGGAGTGTTGCAGGGACTAGTACAAAAGATAATAAAACCTTGAGTTTTATAGTCTTTTATTATGAGCTTTATGCCTTGAAAATCCTCTTTAGTTATATGGTATTGACATATTTTGAGAAGGGGTTTTGAGAGATCTATTTGAATGTAAATAGGAGGCTCATTATGGATTCTGCCAATATCAGTTGAAGGTTTTGCCCAGAAAGTTGGCAATTGATGTAATAGGGACAAATGATCGGTTCTCCCAGATTTAGCTATACTGCCATCAGAAATGGAACAAATATAAGATGTTGAAGGGCTATTTAGTTTACTGGGTTGGGCATTTCAACAGTTACTGTCAAATTCTAGGATTATTTCCCACTTTCGGGGAAAACAACTTACCAGACTGAATTGTGAAGAAATAGAAAATCTAAACAGATCAATAATAATGAAGGAGCAACCTTTATTACTGATTCAATAATCAGTAATTAAATATATATTTGGATATGTCTCCTCAGGCGAAGGAAACAAAAACAACAAAAGTAAACAAATGGGACTACATCAAACTAAAAAGTTTTTGCACAGTGAGGAAAACCATTAACAAAATGAAAAGACAACCTAATGAACGGAAGAAGATATTCACAAATGATACATCCGATAAGGGGTGTATCTAAATACCTAAGAAACTCAAACAACTTAACACCAAAAAAAAAAAAAAAAAAAAATCCAAACAATCTAATTTAAAAATGTGCAGAAAATCTTAAGACTTTTTTTCCAAAGGGGACATACAGGTGGCCAACAAATATATGAAAAGATGTTCAACATAACCAGTCATCAGAGAAATAGAAATCAAAACCACAATGAGCTATCACCTCATACCTGTCAGAATTTCTATCATCAGTAGATCAACAAACAAGTGTTGGTGAGGAGGTGAAGAAAAGGGAATGCTTGTGCACTGTTGGTGGAATTGCAAATTGGTGCAGCCACTATGGAAAACAGTTTGGAGGTTTCTCAAAAAATTAAGACTAGAACGACCTTATGACCCAGCAATTCACTTCCGGGTGTTTATCTGAAGAAATCCAAATCGCTAATTTGAAAAGACACATGCACCCCTATAGTCATTGCCCCATTATTTACAATAGCCAAGATATGAAAACAACCTAAGTGTCCATCAATAGACACAAGGATAAAGAAGTGGTATACATAGATAATGGACTATTACTTGGCCATAGAAAGAATGAAGTCTTACCATGTGTGACACTGTGGGTGTACCTAGGAGGTATTATACTAAGTGAAATTGATGCAGGACAGGGCAAATTTCCCAAGTGGTGGGAACCTCAAGCCCTGCAGTGAGAGGGGAAGGGTTCTTGACTGAGTGTAAGAGAGAATTCAAAGGCATGCCAGAGTTAGAGTCTAAAAAAGTTTATTAGAGAAGGGGTAATGCTCCATAGACAGAACATGGTATCCTCTCACAGGCAGAGAATGAGTGTGGGTCCCAGGCATGGCTAGTCCCAGGTCTGGCTGTGATCCAAGATCATGGCTAGGAATAGGACCCCGGATTTAGAATGTTATATTAGTGTAGTAGGGCTCCTATGCCTAATATATGTAAACATAATTCAGCTCATTGTATCACTCATGTGTGGCAGAATGCCACTGTTGTACTCTGATATATGTGGAGCCGATGTGATACCCTAAGGGAGCAGAAGCAGAAGCATGTTCCCGGCAATAAAGTAGGTGCTTGCCATTTCATTCTCATATCGGCCCCTCATGCATTCTTTCAACTGGGCATCTCACCACTGAAAACTTCCTTTCTTGATCAGCTTGGTGCTGACAATGAGAGAGCCTAAGAGAGACTAAGAGGGACAGAGAGAGACAGAGACAATGAGGGGGACAGAGTAAAACCATTGAAAGAGACCTCGGAGTGTTTGGGGAATTCAGTTCATATATCATTCTTTAGTTTCTGTGAATTACAGTTTAAGACTTTGTTCAGCCATTTCCCTTTGATGGCGTGGGCATACAGAGTAAAAGGGTTAGAGTACGTAGTGTGAAACGGTAAGAATATGTAGCATGACAGGCCTGCTGGCAATTCCTAGCCTTTGATCCATAGGTTCCCTATGGTTTTAGCCATAGGGAATGAATGATTTTATTTTGTGTAGGACACCACTTAAAGACTGTTTTTGTTTTCCCACAGTGTGGAGGTTTGTTAGCAATCCCAGAAGAAATCTTCCTTTGCTCTGCAGGTGTCCTTGTGGTCTGGCCATAGGGCTGATCAGCATATTGCAGTCTCTGAATATAGCTTTGATTCAACATTTTAGTTCTCTTGCCTTCTCCCTACATTAAAATCTGTTAGACAAAGACAAATACTATATAATTTCATTTGTATGTGGAATCTAAAAAACAAAATAAATGACCAAACAAAGCAGAGATAAACACATACGTACAGAGAGAAAAATTGATGGTCACGGGGCGGGGGAGGGGGCAGGTTTGGAGGAAGGGTGAAGAAACAGGTGAAAGGGATTAAGTAGCACAAATTACCAGTTATAAAAATAGTCATGGTTTTGTAAAGTTCAGCCTAGGGAATATAGTCGATAATATTATAATAACTGTGTTCGGTGTTATATGGGTACAAGACTTATCAAGGTGATCATTTTATAAAGTATTTAAAGGTCTAATCACTATACTGTATACCTGAAAGTAATATAATATTGTTCGTCAACTGTAATTGAAAAATAAATTTAAAAAAACTGAATTCAACTGTGGCTAAGAGCAATGTTTCTCAAACTCATCTGCACTTTACATCATCTGGGGGAGATTTTAAATAGCCACAGCCTGCATCACACCTTAAATCAATTAAATATGACTAGTAGTGGGATCCAGGTACTAATATTTGTAAAACTCCCCAGGTGATTCCAATGAGCAGCCAAGT
>NW_011889625.1:34870-39201 GCF_000151845.1 Pteropus vampyrus | reverse complement strand
GCATCACACCTTAAATCAATTAAATATGACTAGTAGTGGGATCCAGGTACTAATATTTGTAAAACTCCCCAGGTGATTCCAATGAGCAGCCAAGTTAAGAACCAGTAGCTCAGAGCAATGATTCTCTGTACTTGTTGTGTAATAAAATCATCTTGGAATAGTAGTACAACTATTAAGGCCCAGGCATTCTACTTCTGCAGGCCTGAGACATGTATTTTTCTTTTTGTCAGCTCTCTAGGTGATTTTGGCATATGTAAAAGCTTGTGAACAACAGTAGCCTATATCAATAAAATCAACATCACACACACTGTAGAGATAGGTGTCTTAAAATAGCTCAGAAGGACGGGAATATTGAAATGTATCCATATGTGCAAACTGCTTAACCATTTTCTCACTGTATCTCCATAGAGGGAACAGAAGCATTCACTCTCCTCACCAAGGCATTAAGATGTTGCTTGACATATATGAGTATAAAAATTGCTAGCTCTTCTGGACAGTAACCAATCTTTGGTAAAGGATATTTAGAAATCCTTACTCAGTTGCCATACAAAAGCCAGTTTATATGTCAGAGTCCTTTGATTGAGGGGAAGGAAGGTTGAGTGCTTATAAGAAAGAGTCCTAGATTGCAGGTCTAGGTATATTCTTACTGCAGACCTTTCCCAAAGGATGTTTGGTCATTTACCACTGTCCACTGGGAATGAAAACCTCAACAACAAATTACCTGGGAGCTCAATTTTTACGTTTTGATTTTATCAACTATTACCCTTAAGGTTAATGCTTTCATTACCTTTGAGAGGCAATTTGAACTCTGGTGTCGCCCTAGTGGCAAGGGGCGGGGAGGGGAGGGAGGGGAAGGGAGGGAGTAACGATTCAAAAGTGCAATTAGCATTTTTCTTCAGTTCTTTCCTATTGATGCATCAAAGAATCACAGGTCAGCAAGATTTGCAAAAAGATTTATTAAAGGTATACTTTAGAAAGAGCATGCTCCAGAGGAGGAATGGGTTTTCAGTGAAGAGAGTTGTAACCCTAGGGGAAGGGAAGGTCTGCGTTATATTAGGGCTGTGATGGGTGGTTACAAAGGTGTTCTTAGGTGATTGGCTTGTGAGGTCATTTTGATTGACACTTGGCTGCTATATAACTCTTTGCTTAGTGTGCATGCGCTTACCCAGAATTCAGTCTTTTATAATTAGGTTCATGAACTTCTGGGCATAAATATGGTATTATAATGATGGTATAATGAGGCTGAGGTTATGGGCAGGTTAGGGTAGTACCTTCTGTGCACCCGTCTGTGGCTGGAGTAAACCAGCTATAGGTTGTGGCCCTCCTGTCCTTTGTCTCCTAGGATGCAGGAGAGATTCTTTAACTACCAATGGGGTGTTTTTGGGGTGGTCTCTGGGCTGGGCCTCCACTCCTTTATTCCCCTGTTGCTCATGTCTGATTAGCTACCTAACATTTTATTGTAACTTGTTCAAAAAATCTTGTCCTACACTGTGGTTGAAGATATTTTACTTAGTTATTTTAAAAGAGATGGGCACAATTGCATTTTTCCATATGGATAACCAATTTTTCTTAAAGCAATTATTAAAAATTTTTCTTTTACTCATTTATCTGTAATGTGTATATTTATAGTAAACACTGGTATATGTGTCATATATATACAGTATGTATACATACATATAAGTACATATCACATTCACATACAGACATATATGAAATATATAAATCAATTGTCTGCATGTGTATTGTTTTATTTGAGGCTACCTATTATGTTTCAAAATCTATTTGTCCATCCCTGTATCAATACCCTGCTCTCTTACTATAAGTCTGAAATGAGTCTAGATGTTTGCTAAGAAAATTCTTGGCCCACTATTGTTCTTATTTAAAAGTGTCTTGGCTGTTAATCATCTTTTATATTTCCATATAAAGCTTAGAATCATTTTACCAAGTTTCACAAATACACCTGATGAACATTTGATTGAGATTTACTTTGATTCTTAGAGCATATTGGGAAGTTAATATTATAATATCGAATTATCCAAGTCATAAACATGATAGATTCCTTCAGTTAATTGTATTTTCTTGAATTACTCTCATTTAAAAATATCCCAATTGGTGTCTTGTACAAATTATGTTTTTAAATTTTCACTTTCTATTTTTTACCAGTGTAAAAATGCTAATAACTTTTATCATTTTAAAAGCTATCAATTAACTCTAAGCATTTTATAATTGTTTTGCATTTTCTGCACCCAACATATTATCTATCCTTTGCAAATGATGAGAGTTCTGTACCTTCTTTTCAAATCCTTATATGTTTATTTCCTTTCTTTCTTAACTTCACTGAAGAGGTCTTCAAATACAATGTTCAACAAGAGTGATGAAAACAATCAATTAATACCAATTTTATGATTCAGATTTTCTGGGCCACCCACACTGTAGCTCATGTGAGAACTAGCTGATTTATTCTTAAAGGGCAGCGCTTTGGGACCCCTCTCAAACGCCAGGATTTCTTGGTGCCACATGTGCACCCCTTGCAGACTAGCTCCATTCTTTATGACTGTAGCCCCTCCAGGCTCTTATCTACAATGCCTAGACCAGTAAACATCACCTAGAACTAAAGCGGCCGTACATGCTCAACTCGATATTCTGGATTCCTGCCCATGCATTCAAAAATACAAATATAATTTTGACTCCCCCAAAACTTAACTGCTAATAGCCTGCTATTGAACAGAAGCCTTACTGATAACATAACCAGTTGATTAACACACATTTTGTATGTTATATGTATTATATACTATACTCTTACAATAAAGTAAGCTAGAGAAGAGAAAATGTTATTAAGAAAATCATAAGGAAAAGAAAATACATTCACAGTACTGTATCAATACCATTAGCTTATGTCTCTTTTTCCAAGATGAAAAAAATCCACATGGGAGTGGACTCTCACCATTCAAATCCATGTTGTTCAAGGGTCAACTGCGTATTTATTCAGATTTTTTATTTCTTCATGATTTAGTCTTCATGATTTAGTCTTAACCTAAATTTGTTCAATTTAGGTTATCCAATTTAGGTTATCCAATTGTTGGCATACAGTTATTCATAGTATTCTTTTATAATTCTTTTTATTTCTGTAAAGTTAGTGGTAATGTTCTCATTTTTGCTTCTCATTTTAGTAAATTGAGTGTTTTTCTTTTCTCAGTTAATTTAATTAAAGGTTTGTCAATTTTGTTGGTCTTTTTAAAGGACTGACTTTTGGTTTCATTAAGTTTCTCTATTGTTTTTCTATCCTTTATTTTATTTATCTCTGCTCTAATATTTATTATTTCTTTCTTTCTGTTAACTTTGGATTAAGTTTTCTCTTTTTCTAGTTTCTTAAGGTAAAGTTAGGTAGAAAATTTTTAAAAATCTTTCCATCTCCATTCCTGCTCCAGCTTCAGTGCTAGCTCCAGTTCAGAGGCTACGTATGTGTAGACGGTGATTCTGGAAGTTTCCTCCTTCAAATATCTGTATGACTCAGTTCTTCACCATCTCAGGCCTGGTCAGATGTCACCTCAGTGAGGCCTACCCTGACCGCGCTGTTTAAAAGTGGCATCTCTTCCTTTATTTTGCATTAATTTTCTGTTTTGCATTAATTTTTTCCATTAAATTTTAAAATCTTAAATTAAAAAAGTTTGAATTAAAATGTTTTCTATATCTTCTATCACTTTCTAAATGACTGTGAAGGTTTCTTTTTCCAAAGATGGACTCAAAATTATGCCCCAGCCCACATGCTCTTTTGCAATGTGACCTCACCATCCCTTATCTAGAGGTGGGGCCTACTTCCCCTCCCCTTGGATCTATGACTAGCTCTGATGACTAGAACATGAGGAAGGTGACACCGCTTGGCTTTTGAGGTTCTGGCATAAGATGCCTTGCAGTTTCTGACTTGTCTGTTTGGAACCTGCCGTCCTAGAACCCAGGTGCCCAGCTGAAAGTAGCCAAGCCAAGTGGAGAAGCAGGTGGAGGGTAACCCAGGCCACCAGTTAACGACCCCAGTGAGGTCCTAGCTGAGAGCCAGTACCACCTGCAGCCCTGTGAGGGAGCCCTCTTGAATGTTCTGGATGAATCGGGCCACCAGATGACTGGAGCCCGAGCCCACGTCACATTGGAGCAGAAGAGCTGCCCTCTGAGCCCAGTCAATTCACAGAATGAGGGAGAGTAAAAAGGTTGTTTTATTTTGGGATCGCTTGTTACCCAACAACAGATAACAGGAACACATACCACATAATTTGCTACTATTAAGATGTTCTCATTATTGTCTGTCATTACTGTCAAACTGTTAGCATCAAGAGAGC
>NW_011889625.1:32758-34820 GCF_000151845.1 Pteropus vampyrus | reverse complement strand
CATAAGATGCCTTGCAGTTTCTGACTTGTCTGTTTGGAACCTGCCGTCCTAGAACCCAGGTGCCCAGCTGAAAGTAGCCAAGCCAAGTGGAGAAGCAGGTGGAGGGTAACCCAGGCCACCAGTTAACGACCCCAGTGAGGTCCTAGCTGAGAGCCAGTACTACCTGCAGCCCTGTGAGGGAGCCCTCTTGAATGTTCTGGATGAATCGGGCCACCAGATGACTGGAGCCCGAGCCCACGTCACATTGGAGCAGAAGAGCTGCCCTCTGAGCCCAGTCAATTCACAGAATGAGGGAGAGTAAAAAGGTTGTTTTATTTTGGGATCGCTTGTTACCCAACAACAGATAACAGGAACACATACCACATAATTTGCTACTATTAAGATGTTCTCATTATTGTCTGTCATTACTGTCAAACTGTTAGCATCAAGAGAGCAAATGTTTTGTCTGTTTTCATTAAATGATCACCAGGCCTAACACAAAGCCTGGCACAGAGAGGCACCATTAAATGTTAGTTGAATGAATGAATTAATGAATAAATGCTGAGACCAGAGTTCTGTAAAACTGGACCTGAGGCTGGAAAGAGGGGATTTTGCTGGTGTTTGGTGCAGAGGGTCTTTTATGCTGTGTGTATACACGTGTGCATGTATCTGCATGTATCCTGAGTCTAGTACCTACTTATTAGTCTTGGTCCCCTGAGCAAGCAATCAGGACTCTGCATAGAGCCTCCCACGCTCACAGCCTGCCACATGGATACTGCAGACAGGCAGTTCCTAACCACCAACTGTTTCTGGCATGTCTTAGCCTGGGAGGGGTCTCTGATTATCTCGCAGGTCTTGTTGCTCAGCTGCAGGATTGGAGGCCCTGGGGAACCCTCTCCTGGCCGGAAACCCTCAACCCTCTGGGTTAGAAATGAGATCTGGGGATAGGGTGGCAGAACTCCTAAGTTCAGGTGTAATAGGTAGCAGACGGTGGGGGCTGAAGTGGTCTAGACTTAGGTTGCTGGTACTTAGGTCACCTAAGGGAAAGAGACAGGATCCCTGGGTACTCTGGCAGAGAGTTGCAGAGGGGCATGGCCTCCCCAAATCCTGAGAAAGGGGTTGTCAGTTGTCTGTGTCTTGGCCTACTGCCAAGATCCTTGGAACGATGGTTCTCTGGGGTCCCTCAAGTGTCAAGGAAGGTAGATGAGAAAGGGACAACTGAGTGACTGAACTGATCTGGCCTGGGTTCAGATCACTCCCAAGTTTGTATAGAGTGAAGCCTTGGAAATCCTGGAAATTCAGGACCAGGGTTGGTCCCTGCAGGGACAACACAGGCACCTGCCCTTCGTTTTCTGTGGCCCAGTACCCAGAAAACCCTCTCCAAACAGCTCCATGGGTGTCCCTTAGGCCAGCCCTTCCCAATCCCCCTCCCTTTTCTGGCTGATCCTCCCCCTTTCCTCTTGGCTTAGACCTCTGATGTTCTTTCTTCCTCTTTCTCTTTATTCCTCCAAGGCCTCTCTTCCTTCCTGGACCTAGTGCCCCAGGGTTTCCTCCCTGAGATCCCAGGATTGGAGACTCTCGCTGGACTGATTCCCAGGTGGAGGGACTTCCAGCTCCAGGGGTAGCAGCAGAAACAAGTTACAGGGTCTTGGTGGTCCAAGGTCCCATCCAGAGAAAGTGACGGAACGTGTACTGGGACATCCAGCATGTCTGTGGAGCTCACTGTGGACCTGGGAACCAACTGTTATGGCCTGGAGACCCCGCTCTTCCCTGAGGCAGGTCTCCAGTTTCTCAATGGGGAGGAAACACCTTATGTCAATGTAGAGTTTTGTAAACACTCAGAAGCCCAACCTGATCCAGACAGGGGCACCACCTGTGTGTAGAGCACTGTGCACTGGCTGGGAGCCCAGGGAGACCCGCCGGAAGTCCAGGAGAAAGGGGAGATGTTCTTCTGTCCTTAGTCCTGTGGCCACACGGTGACGCAGTCGCACTGCTCTCCGATTTCGACCGTGCTGCGAGGGAGGCTGGTGATGGAGGTGGGAGGGGGCAGCAGACTGGGCTGTGGTCTAAGTCCCGCAGAGGC
>NW_011889625.1:26650-31243 GCF_000151845.1 Pteropus vampyrus | reverse complement strand
TCAGTGTGCAAATATCTTTTTGGATATGAATTTTTAAGTCTTTGGGGTAAATACCCAGTAGAGGGATTGCTGGATCATATAGTAGATCAATTCTTAGTTTTTTGAGGAACCTCTGTACTGTTTTCCACAGTGGCTGTACCAATTTGCAGTCCCACCAGCAGTGTACGAGGGTTCCTTTTTCTTCGCATCCTCTCCAGCATTTGTTATTAATTGCCATGTTGATAACAGCTATTCTAACAGGTGTGAGATGGTAGCTCATTGTGGTTTTGATTCGCATTTCCCTAATAGCTAGCGATATTGAGCATCTTTTCATATATTTGTTGGCCATTTGTATGTCCTCTAGGGAGAAGTGTCTGTTTAGGTCCTCTGCCCATTTTTTGATTGGATTGTTTGCTTTTTTGTTGTTATTAGGTCATATGAGTTCTTTGTATATTTTGAATATTAGGCCCTTATCGGAAGTGTTGCTTGCGAATATATTTTCCCATTCGGATGGTTGTCTCTTTACCTTGTTGATGGTTTCTTTTGCTGTGCAGAAGCTTTCAAGTTTGATGTAGTCCCATTCATTTATTTTTGCTTTTACTTCCCTTGCTTTTGAGGTCAAATTCACAAAATCCTTTTTTAAGTCCAAGGTCCTCGAATTTAGTTCCTATGTTTTCTTCTATGCATTTTGTTGTTTTAGGTCTTATATTCATGTCCTTAATCCATTTTGAGTCAATTTGGTGTGTAGTGATAGACAACAGTCTAGTTTCATTCTTTTGCAGGTGGCTTTCAAGTTTCCCAGCACCATTTATTGAAGAGGTTTTTCTTTCTCCATTGTATGTTTTTGGCTCTTTTGTCGAAAATTATTTGCCCATATAAACATGGACTCGATTCTGTTCCACTGGTCCGTGTGTCTGTTCTTCTGCCAATGCCATGACATTTGATTATTGTCACTTGTAATGTAATTTGAAGTCCAGCAGAGTGATGCCTCCGGCCTTATTCTTTTTTCTCAGGATGGCTTTGGCAATTCGGGGTCTTTTGTGCTTCTATACAAATCGAAAGATTTTTTTTGTTCCATTTCTTTAATAAATGATGATGAGATTTTGATGGGGATTGCATTGTAGCTGTATAATGCTTTAAGTAATAAGGTCATTTTAACTATGTTGATTCTTCCAATCCCAGAACATGGAATATCTTTCCATTTCTTTGTATCCTCTTTGATTTATTTTAAAGGGTCTTGTAGTTTTCATTATATAGGTCTTTCACATGTTTTGTTAGATTTATTCCTAGGTATTTTATTCTTTTTGTTGCAATTACAAGAGGAATTAATTTTTCCACTTCTTTTTCCGACACTTCGTTATTAGAGTATAGGAATGCTATGGCTTTTTAAATATTGATTTTGTATCCAGAAACTTTATTGCATTTGCTTATTGTTTCTAATAGTGTTCTTGTGGAGTTTTTAGGGTTTTCTATAAAGAGAATCAAATAATGATAGTTTGACTTCTTGGTTTCCTATTTGGATGCCTTTTATATCTTTCTCTTGCCTGATTACACTCGCTAGGACCTCCAATGTTATATTGAATAATAGTGGCGATAGTGGACAACCTTGTCTTGTTTCTGATCTTAGAGGGAAGGTTTTAGTTTTTCCACCATTAAGTATAATGTTGGCTGAGGGTTTGTCATTTATGGTCTTTATTATGTTAAGGTACTTTCCTTTTATACTGATTTTGTTAAATGTTTTGATCACTAATGGGTGCTGTATGTTGTTGAAGGGTTTTTCTGCATCTATTGATATATCATATGATTCTTATTTTTAAATTTGTTTGTGTGGTGTATCACATTAATTGATTTGCGTACGTTGAGCCATCTCTGTGCCCCTGGGATGAAGCCTACTTCATCGTGGTGTATAATCTTTTTAATATGTTGCTGTATTTGTTTTGCTAGTATCTTATTTAGGATTTTTGCATCTGTGTTCATGAGAGATATTGGTTTGTAGTTTTCTTTTTTTGTGTTATCTTTACCAGGTTTGGATATCAGAGTGATACTGGCCTCATAAAATGAGCTTGGAAGAATTTGAGGAGAACAGGTATTAAATCTTTGAATGTTTGGTGAAGCCATCTGGTCCTGGACTTTTACTTTTTGGTAGGTTTTTGATGATTGTTTTAATTTCCATACTGCTGATCGGTCTATTTAGATTTTCCAATTCTTCTTGATTCAGTCTAGGAAGGTTGTATTTTTATAAGTACCGGTCCATTTCTTCTAGGTTATTGAATATGGTGTTATATATTTTTTCATAGTATTCTTGTATGATCCTTTGTATTTCTGCGGTGTCTGTCATAATTTCCCCTCTTTCATCCCTGGTTTTGTTTATTTGTGTCCTTTCTCTTTTTTCTTTAGTGAATCTAGCCAGGAGTTTGTCAATTTTATTAACCTTCTCAAAGAACCAGCTCTTTGTTGTATTTATTTTTGCTATTGTTTTTGTGTTTTTAATTTCATTTATTTTTACTCTAATTTTGATGATTTTTTTCCTTCTGCTGACTTTAGGCTTCATTTGTTCTTCCTTTTCTAGTTTTTTTGGGTTTTTCCCCACCTCTTTAATTCCGTCCTCCCATTTCTACCACTGACCTATGGATGTTGCCATTTTCCCTTAAGACCTGGATCTCTGTAGGTGGGGCATCTCCTCCCACATGCTCATGGTGTGCATCCGGTGCCTGGCGCACCCAGGGTATGGTCTGTGGCTCCACCTGCGGCATGAACTCAGGACCTTCTGTGTGTAAAGCAGACACGCTAACCACTACACTATGGAGCCACCCCCCTTTTCTAGTTTTTTAAGATGAGGTGTTAGGTTGTTTATTTGGGCTCATTCTTGTTTTGTAGATAGGCCTGAAATGATATGAACTTTCCTCTTATGACCACTTTTGCCATGTCCCAAAAGTTTTGATATGTTGTACTATCATTATCATTCATTTCTATGCATTTATTGATCTCTTTTTATTTCTTCTCTACCCAGTTATTCTTCAGTAGCATGTTGTTTAATCTCCATGTATTTGTGGTTCTTTTCGCTTTCTTCTTACAAGCGATCTCTAGTATCAAAGCATTATGATCAGAAAATATGGTTGGTATGATTTCAATCCTCTTATATTTGTTGAGGCTATCTCTGTGTCCAAGTATGTGGTCAGTCCTTGAGAATGTTCCATATGCACTAGAGAAGAATGCATAAGCAGCTATTTTGGGATGAAAGGCTCTGTAAATGTCAATTATGTTCAGTTGGTCTAATGTATCATTTAAGGATGTTATTTCCTTATTGATTTTCTGTTTGGATGATCTGTCCATATCTGACAGTGGGGTATGTAGGTCTGCTACTATGATAGCGTTTTTGTCCATTTCTCCCTTTAGTTCTATTAGTAATTGCTTTATATATTTCAGGTCTCCCTGATTGGGAGTGTAAATATTAATAAGTTTTCTATTCTTGGTGCATGATTCCCTTTATCATTAGGAAGTGTCCCTCGGTATCCTTCTTTACCTTTTTTATTTTGAAGTCTATTTCATCTGATATTAGTACCACTACTCCCACTTTCCCTGAATGCCATTTGCTTAAAATATTATTTTCCACCCTTTACTTTGAGTCTATATTTGTCTTTGGAACTGAGATGTGTCTCCTGGAGGCAGCATATGGTTGGGTTTTGTTTTTTGATCCATTCTGCAACTCTGCACCTTTTCATTGGTGAGTTCAGTTCATTTACATTTAGGGTGATTATTGAAATATGAGATCTTCTTATAGCCATTTTATCTTTTGCTTTCTGGTATCTCGGTATTTCCATTGCTTCCTTGTTCTTGTGTTTCTGTTTTTGTTTGTTTGTTTTTTTTTTTGGTTGGCTTTTGTGGGTTTTGCCTCTGGTTCTTCTTGTTTTATGTTATATACTTCGGTTCTGAATCTTTGGCATGCAGTTGCCATTACAAATTTGTAAAGGATAGTTATATATATGTATGTATGTATGTATGTATGTATGTATGTATGTATGTATGTATATATATTCGTCCCTTTTCTTCTGTGCGTGCCTTATTCCCCTTTGCAAATTTGGATCTTTGAATCCTCCCCTTTTCAGTCATTGTTGTCTCAATTTGACCCTATGTGTGCTGAATGTTTATTACTATCTTGCTATAGCAAATCTCTTCTTATTTTTAAGCTTACAATGCCCTGTTCCTTGTAAGGGTTGCACTCCTCTGCTTCTATCTGTCTGCTAGTCGCCTTACTTTTAATTATGTATTTTTTTTTTTTTGTCATTTTGTTTTAGGTGAGCTGACCCCTTTCAGTATTTCCTGTAGTGTAGGCCTCATAGTGGAGAATTCCCTGAATTTTTGTATGTCTAGAAAGGTCTTTATTTCTCCTTCATATCTAAAGGAGAGCTTAGCTGGATACATTATTCTTGGCTGGTAGTTCCTTTCATTTATTAGTTTGAATATTTGATTCCACTCCTTTCTGCCTTGCAAGGTTTGTGCTGAGAAGTCCAACAAGATATTCGAATGGGTTTTCCTTTATAAGTTACTGTCTTCTTTTCCCTGGGTGCCCTGAGAATTCTGTCTTTGTCATGGATTTTTGATAATTTTAATACA
>NW_011889625.1:16957-21845 GCF_000151845.1 Pteropus vampyrus | reverse complement strand
AATCTCCAGGTTTATTGGACATCATGTTTGAGATGATATTGGTACCCACAGTATCAATCAAGTCCACACTATTATAATAGGGGCTTTCAGAGGTCAGGTAATAAATGGCATCCTGGTCAAAGTCCAGCTCAAAAATGGGCCACCCATCAGAGCAACCTAGTATGTAATTGGGTATATTAAATACCTTGAGTTACCTCCCTATTCTCTGAGTAGATGATTGGCATTGATAAACTTGGCTGTTTGAGCAAAGCTCACACTGGGTCCCTGGTCTGTGGAGTAAGGACTCTAATAGTACGGAAGGCCAAAGGGAAACCTCTGAAACTGGCCCCACCCTGGCCAAACCAGAAACAATGCTGTGTGTCAGGTGATGGGTCTTATGGAAATTAAGCCCACCATTAGAAACCTGAAGGATGCAGGTGTGGTGTCTGTTTTGCCTATTATCTCCATTTAATTCAACAATCTGTCCCTGCGGAATCCTGACGAATTCTAATAATGAATGAGATTACTTCAGACTTAACTCAGCAAAGGTGCTGATTGTAGCTGCTGCGTCGGATTTGATACCACTGCTAGAGCCGATTAATAAGGCCTCAGGCATATGGTATGCAGCTTTTGATTTGGCGAGTGTATTCTTTTACATTCAAATTAGAAAAGTGGATGTGGGATGATATTCATGTAGGATAAACCATAGTATTTATTTATAGTTTACCTCAGTGCCATTTTAACTCTCCTGACCTCTATAATATAGTCCTTAGAGATCTGGAGCCCTTGAACATCCCATTACATTCCAGTATAATTAGTTCATTACATTGAGATCACATTGATTGGATTGGATGGACAAGAGGTGGAAAGTATGGTGGAGGACATGGTAAACAAACAGGCACTCAAAAATATGGGAGATAAAACTTATGAAGATTCAGCGTGTAGGAAAGGATTCTTGGAAGATGGCAGAATAGAATGTACTAGGAATCCTGTCTACCCACTGTGCAGAGAAAGTAAGATAACCGTAGTTAGGCTCCCTCTCCTCACCCATAGCTAACTTCCCAGGGGAAGAAACTCAGCACTTCTCCCCTATGTAACCAGATGCCTGGTACGTGCGCATGGGCTTCCACTATCTAGCAGTGTGACACTATTGCTTTACCTGTGTATAAAAAGGCGCTGTCACATTGTAAGATGGTGCTGTGCCCTTGCTGGATAAACCTGCCGCCCTGTGAGGATGGCTGTGCCCTTGCTGGAATAAAGAAGAAGGCTGCAGTGGCCTGTGGCTCCCTGTGTTTTCTTCCAACTGCCCAAGTCTTGTATTCCTTACCCTGGAACCACAAATCTGCAGCAACACACCCACCTAGACAACAATTATACTGGCAAAATCTGTCTGATGTAACTATTTCGAAATTCTTGAGTCTATTAGAAGGCACGTTAACTTCCATGAAAAGAGTTGAACAGAAAATCGTGGTTAATTACAGGCAATTTCAGTGCCTTGTATGGCAGCATCTACCACCCTCCAGCCCCATGGGAAGCAGCCATGCTCAAGTTTTCGGAGCAGCTTGCACACAGCTTGCAGGAGCTACGGTGGGCCATAAAAACCCTTTCTACCAAACATAAGAGATCTATGCTCTGATATATGATTATTGCTTTTGATGGCAGAGGTGTAGACAGAGAGGTGGGCTGCCATTATTTAAATTTTCTTTTTCTTTTTTTTCTCATTACACTTTGTTTAATGGGATCTCAAAATGCTGTGACATATTTTTGGTCAAGTTATTTCCATTAAAAACTACTGATTTAAAAAACTAATAACTTAAAAACTGCCACGCACAGACACACACACACACACACACAAATGGTCCACAAAACCTTCTCCTTCTGAAGGTTTTACTATGCATTGTGATCATTAACCAGTCTTTTACTATTAAACTTAAATGGCCATTTGAGACAAACAGTTCTGAGACCGTTCTTCCACCACTGGCAGGTATTGAGGATAATATTCAGTTAGCCTTCTAAGCTTTCTGGGCAGACTTGGTGACCTTGCTACTGCTTTGATGACACCCACAGCAATGGTCTGTCTCTCTCATGTCATGAACAGCAAAACGGCCCAGAGGATAGACAGAGAAGGTCTCAACACACATGGGCTTGACAGGGACCATATCAACAATGGCAGCATCACCAGATTTCAAAAACTTTGGGTCATCTTCTAGTTCTTTCCCAACACGATGATCAATCTTCTTTAGCTCAGCAAATTTGCAAGCTATGTGAGCTGAATGACAATCCAGCATAGGTGCATATCCTGCACTGATTTGGCCTGGGTGGTTCAGGTTAATCACCTGAGCCATGAAGCCAGCTGCTTCCATTGGTGGGTCATTTTTGCTGTCACCAGCCACATTGCCATGATGAACGTCTTTGACAGACACATTGAAGCCCACATCATCCCTAGGAAGAACTTCACTCAAAGCTTCATGGTGCACTTCAACAGACTGTACTTCAGTTGTTACACTGACTGGAGCCAAAGTGACCACCATGCCGGGTTTGAGAACACCAATTTCCACTCATCCCACAGGGACAGTACCAATACCACCAATTTTGTAGACATCCTGGAACGGCAGACACAAAGGCTTGTCAGTTGGACGAGCAGGATACAATCCACAGCTTCAAGCAGCGTGGTTCCACTTACACTGCCATCTTTATGGGTAACTTTCCATCCCTTGAACCAAGGCATATTAGCACTAGGCTCCAGCATGTTGTCATCATTCCAACCAGAAACTGGCACAAATGCTACTGCGTCAGGATTGTAGCCAATTTTCTTAATGTAGGTGCTGACTTCCTTAATGATTTTCTTGCATCTCTTCTGCCCGTAAGGCAGCTCAGTGGAATCCATCTCATTAACACCGATAATTAGTTGTTTTGCACCCGGTGTGTAAGCCAGAAGAGTATGCTCATGGGTCTGCTTATTCTTGGAGATACCTGCTTCAAATTCACCAAGCAGCAACCAGGACAGCACAGTTATCCTGTGATGTGCCTATAATCATGTTTTTGATAAAAGTCTCTGTCCTGGGGCATCAATGACAGTCACACAATATTTGCTGGTCTCGAATTTCCACAGGGAGATATCAATAATAATACCATGCTCATGTTTAGCTTTCAATTTATTCAAGACCCAGGCATACTTGAAGGAGCCGTTCTCCATCTCAGCAGCCTCCTTTTCAATTTTTTTGATGGTTCTTTTGTTAATCCCACCACATTTGTAGACCAGATGACCACAACTGGTCATCTGGTCTAAAAATTGCCCACATCTATGTGTCCAATGATGACGATGTTGATGTGAATCTTTTCCATTACCATTTAGGCTTAGATATAGCATTGGCACCTGTGTTCTGGCAGCAAACCTGTTGCAGAAAAGCTATTTCAATTTTCATTGCCATTGTTCCAAGTTCTCCCATCTGACTGAAGCAACTTTCAAAGGATTAATAGGGCAAGACATTTTTCTCTCTCATTTTTCACTGTTTGTTCCTTTGGGAGCAAGATATTTCACCTTTAGAATATGAAAATGCAGTTGCATGTATGAGTGAACCTAGGGAAAGGTGTAGGCTCGGAAAAGACCTGAGAAGAGCTGGGTTACACCTCGGGCTGATTCGTATAACACAGCCTACAACAATAAAAAAATAAAAACAAATGATAAACCATAAGCATGGGAAGAAACTGATTTCCAGAGTTACCATATTATAGGATTCAAATGTGCAATTTTTAATAAAGAAATTACAAGGTATAGAAAGAAACAGGAATATATGGCCCATCCACAGAAAAAAATTAATAGAAACTGTTCCTGTGAAAGATCAGATGGTAGACTTATTAAACAAAACAACTATCTGAAAGACGATCAAAGAATTAAAGAAAGACATGGAGAAAATCAAGAAAATGATTTATGAACAAAATGAAAATATCAATAAAGAGATACAAAACATACAAAGTAAGTGAAAAGAAATTCTGATGCTAATAATGTACAGTAACTGAAATTAAAAAATTCCCTAGAGGGATTTAAGAGAAGATTTGAGTAGGAAGAAAAAAAATCAGTGAACTTGAAGGTAAGACAATTGAAATGATCAAGTCTGAAAAACAGAAATTAAAAAATTGAAGACAAGAAAACAAAGCCTAAGAAAGATGCTGAATATCATAAAAAGTACCAACATATACATCTTGGGAATCCCAGAAAGAAGAGAAAGAGAAAGGAACAGAGAGATTATTTGCAAAAAGATTTGCTGAAAACTTCCCCAAATTGATGAAAGACATAAAGAATAACAAACTCCAAACATCCAAGAAGAATAACAAACTCCAACTCGGATGAAGTCAAAGCCACATCAAGACACATTGTAATCAAACTTGAAAGCCAAAGCCGAAGACTAGAAAACAGTAAGAGAGAAGTAACTCATCACATACAAGGGATCCTTAAGATCACTAGATTTCTCATCAGAAACCTTAAAGGCAGAGGAGTGATATAGTTAATGTACTGAAAGAAAAAAAAAAACCCTGTTACCTAAGAATTCTATACCCGCAAAATAGTCCTTCAAAAGCGAGGGAGAAATTAAAATATTCTTGTTTCAGGAAGCGACACCTGACAGAGGAATTCAGATGCTCAGACGACTTTGTTAGAGGAAGGAGAATTTATTAGGCTGGCGGAGTGCGTGAGGTAACAACTCCCTGCACGAGCTCACTCTAGTTAGATTTATTACAGTTTATATACTCCTGCAGTGTCCATGCAAGCGGCACGTGATTCCTTTGTCTGAGGTTTCGCATATGTCTCCTTACTCAGGATAGGGAGGGGTAACTTCAGGTTGGGAGTTTGCAAGAGGGGAGGAATTTCCAGACCACTGGTCTTACAGGTCTTTTGTTTTGTAGAACCTGC
>NW_011889625.1:15277-15998 GCF_000151845.1 Pteropus vampyrus | reverse complement strand
AGGATAGGGAGGGGTAACTTCAGGTTGGGAGTTTGCAAGAGGGGAGGAATTTCCAGACCACTGGTCTTACAGGTCTTTTGTTTTGTAGAACCTGCAACCTTGGCGTTATCAGCACCATTATAAGATTCTTGAACAGAGAGACGGGACACCTAGGCTATAAGCAGGGAGCAGCACTTATTGCTCAGCGGATTCCTATCCAAAGGCTGAGCTCCAATTGCAACATAACAAGCAGTTTTACACAGTCTTGTTATTCCTACGCAGCTATAGAGATAAGGAAGAACATTAGTTGGTTGGCAAGCCATGAATCAACAGATGTGAGCTGGAGAGTCCTTGAGATGGGGGAGGTAGCTATGGGAAAACATGTTAGCTGGAGAGCACTGGGCAGAATGAGGGGAGGGAGCAGTTTTAACCAGCTGAGTCGGTTATTGCTGCAGACCCTTTGCTTTGCATTTTTACAGACGCCTCCTCTCCTCTCTCATTCCCAGGTAAACAAACGCTGAGAGAGTTCATTGCCACTACACTTTCCCTACAAGCTATGCAAAAGAGAACCTTCAGATTGAAATGAAAGGACACTAGACAGTTACTCAAAGCTGTATGAAGAAATAATATAGAAATAAATATATCAGTAAGGGTAAATACATGGGCAATTATAAAAGTTAGTATTACTGTAACTTTATTTTGTAACATTACTTTTTATTTTCTACATAATTTTAAAGACTAA
>NW_011889625.1:9107-15227 GCF_000151845.1 Pteropus vampyrus | reverse complement strand
AGGGTAAATACATGGGCAATTATAAAAGTTAGTATTACTGTAACTTTATTTTGTAACATTACTTTTTATTTTCTACATAATTTTAAAGACTAATATATTAAAAATGACTATTAGTCTAAAAGCCAGTATTATTGTAACTTAGGATTATAACTCCATTTTTTGTTTCCTACATTAGTTAACAGACAAATGAATAAAAAGCAATTATTAGTCATGTTTTTGAACATAATGTATAAAGGTATAATTTTCTAACATCAATATGTGAAGTGGGATGGAGCTATATAGGAGGAAACTTTGTATGTTATAAAAGTTAATCTGATGTAAATAAAAACTAGTGTTATAACTTTAGGGTGTTAAATGTAATCCTCATGGTAAACACAAAGAAAATATTTATAGAATAATGTATACAAAAGTAAATGAGAAGGGAATGAAAACATTTAACTAAATAAAGAAAAATAAAACAATAATGAAGAAAATGAAGGGAAAATAGTTATCAGGCATATAGGAAACAAGTAGCAAAATTACAGAAGTTCCCCCTCATTCGTAATTATTATTTTTAAAACTTTATTATTAGTTTTAAATATACATTACATTGATTAAACTTTTATATAGTTTATGAAATGATCCCCCTGATTCATCAGTAATTACTTTAAATTTAAATGGATTAAACTCTCAATCAAAAAACAGAGGTTGGCAGAATGGAAGAAAAAAGATGATCTAACTACATATTGTCTACAAGAGACTGACTTTATCCCAAGACACAAATAATTTGACAGTTATAGGATGCAAAAAGATATTAAATGCATATCATAACAAAAATAGATTTCAAATAAAAAGTTTAAAAGAGACAAAGAAGAATGTAATATATTAATAACATTTTCAATAGATCAAAAAGATGTAACAATTATAAACTTTTATCATTTAATAACAGATCAACAAAATATATGAAGCAAAAGTTGACAGAATTAAAGGGAGAAGTAGAAAGCTCCACAATAAGAGTTGGAGACTTCAATATCCCACTCTTAATAATGAATAGAACAATTATACTGAAGATAAGTAAGAAAATAGAGGACTTGAGCAACACCAAAACCAACTAGGTTTAATAGATATATTCAGACAGTCTGCCCAAAACCAAAGAATAGTGCACGAGACGTTCTCCAGGTTACATCATATTTTAGGTCACAAATTAAGTCTCAACAGAATTGAAAAGATAGATATCACACAAACTATCTTTTTCAACTATAATAGGATGAGGTTAGACATCAATAACAGAAGGAAAACTGTAAAACGCACATTTGTAAAAATTAACATGCTCTTTAAAAAACAGTGGGTTGAAGAAGAAATCACAAGGGAAATTAGAAAATATTTAGAGACAAATGAAGAGGAAAATACAAAACTATGGGATGCAATGAAAGCAGCACTAAGGGGAAATTCATAGCTGCATATGATTACAGTAAAAAAAGATCTTAAATCAACAATCAAACTCTACAACTTAATAAAATTAATGAAGAGAAAACTAAATCCAAGGCTAGTATAAAGAAAGAAATAATAAATGTTAGAGCAGAGATAAATAAAATAGAGTAGAAAAACAATCCAAGAATCAATGAAACAAAAAGTTGTTTATTTGAAAAGATTGACAAAATTGACAAAACTTTAGTTAGATTAATTAAAGGAAAAAAAAGAAAACTTATCATTAAAATAAAAATGAAAGTGGTGATATACTACCTATTATATAGAAATATAAAAGATTATGAGAGTACTATGAACAACTTTATGCCAACAAATTGAAAAACCTAGATAAAATGAATAAATTTCTTGAAATATAAAAGCTAGCAAGAAAGTATCCAAGAAAATATGTATTGGGATCTGCATAACACATTAAGTCATAAATTGGACAGGCCCAACAGTAGTCCATCATAAGATGGAAATGGTACACCTGGTTTTGAACCTGAATCACATGTTAACATCCACCAGAAAACATCCACCCCTGAGGAGGCCCTGAACAACCAAGCAGAGAAATTGACCACCTAGGAAGACCAAGTGCTGTAGGTGTAAATAATAGTAATAATAATAATAATAATAATAGATTGTAAGCTGACAAGTTCCTTGCAATCTGTGAGGTCAACCAAGGGTTGCCTTGTCTAAAAAAAAAAAAGCAATAATGATGGAAAACTTCCCTCACCTGGTGAAGGAAATAGATAGATGTACAACCCTAGGAAGCACAGAGAATCTCAAAAAAGATGAGCCCAAAAAGGCTCACATCAAGACACATCATAATTAAAAAGCCAAAGGTTAAATACAAAGAGAGAATCTTAAAACCAGCAAGACGAAAGCAGTTAGTTACCTACAAGGCAGCACCCATAAGACTAGCTGCTGATTTCTCAAAAGAAACTATGCAGAACAGAAGGGCTTGGCACAAAATATTCGACGTGATGAAAACCCAGGATCTACAACCAAGAATACTTTATCCAGCAAAGCTATCATTTAGAGTTGAAGGACAGATAAAGAACTTCCCAACAATAAAATACATAGAAGAAAACATAGGAACTAAATTCGAGGACCTTGGACTTAAAGAGGATTTTATGAATTTGACTTCAAAGGCAAGGAAAGTAAAAGCAAAAATAAATCAATGGGACTACAGCAAACTTGAAAGCTTCTGCACAGCAAAGGAAACTATCAACAAAGTAAAGAGACAACCATCCAAATGGGAAAATATATTTGCAAGTAACACCTCCAATAAGGGCCTACTATCCAAAATATACAAAGAACTTATACAACTACATGACAACTGAAGAACAATCGATGTAATCGAAAAATAGGCTGAGGACCTGAATGGACACTTCTCCCTAGAGGACATGCAAATGGTCAACGAACACATGAAAAGATGTTCAACATTGCTAGCTTATTAGGGAAATGCAAATCAATACCACAATGAGATACCATTTCATACCTGTTAGAATAGCTATTATCAACAGGACAAGTAATAACAAATGTTGGAGAGGTTGCAGAGAAAAAAGAACCCTCATACACTGCTGGTGGGACTGCAAATTGGTACAGCCACTATGGAAAACAGTACAGAGGTTCCTCAAAAAACTAAGAATTGATCTACCATATAATCCAGCAATCTTTCTACTGGGTATTTACCCCAAAGACTTGAAAACCCATATCCAAAAAAATATTCACACACTGATGTTCACAGCAGCGTTATTTACGGCGGCCAGGACATGGAAATAACCAGTGTCCTATGATAGATGATTGGCTGAAGAAGCTGTGGTACATATAAACCACAAGAAGAGATGAAATACTGCCATTTGCGACAATATGGATGGACCTCAAGATAATCATGCTAAGTGAAGTAAGCCAGACAGAAAAAGTTGAAAATCACATGATATCACTTATATGTGGGATATAAATCTAAAAGCAACAAATGAATAGGACAAACAAACAGAAACTCATAGACATGGACAATAGACTAGTAGTTACCATAGGGAAAGGGGAAGGGGGCAGGGGGGAGGAAGATGGGGTAAAGGGGGTCAAATATGTGGTGACAGAAAGAAATCTAACTATGGGAGGTGAACACACATTGTAAATATATATATATATATATACATATATATATATACATATATATATATATGCCTTACTGTTAAAATGTACAGCTGAAACTTAGCGAATTTTGTTAACCAATGTTACCATAAAAAAATTAATTAATTAAAAAAAAAGATAAAGGAATTTAAAAATAAGCTAAAGGAATTTATCAACGCCAAGCCAGTATTACAAGAAATGTGAGAGGACTTCTTTAAGGAGAAAAAAAATATGTAAAAACATGAATAAAGAATGGTAGTAACTACATTCCTATCGACAAGTCTCTCAAATGGAAAAGAATTAAGTGCTCCAATCAAAAGACAGAGTGTCTGAATGGATAAGAAAACAACACCCCCACATATGCTGCCTAGAAGAGACTCACTTCAGATTGAAAGATGCACACAGACTAAAAGGAAGGGGATGGTAAACATATTGCCTTGATGGACCTAGAGGGTATTGTGCTGAATGAAATGGGTCAGATAGAGAAAGACTAATATCATGTGATTTTATGTTCCTGTGGAATCTAAAGAACAAAATAAAGAACAACAAAAACGGAAATAAACTCATAGATACAGAGAATATTTTGAAGGCTACTAGTTGGGAGTGGGGGTGCGGGGATGGTTAAAAAGGGCAAAGGGATTAAGAAGTACAAAATAGACATGGAGATATAAAGTGTCGCATAAGGAAAATAGTTAATAATGTAATAAACATGTAAGGGGGAAGAGGGTACTAGATTTAGTGGAGTGATTACTTTGTGAATTTATAAATCTCTAATCACTATGCTGTACAACTGAAATGAAAACATTATTGTATGCCAACTACAAAAATTTTTTTGAATAAAGTCTGTAGTTTAGTTAATAATAAAGAAAAATAATAAGCAGCTTTTTCTTTAAGAGGTAGTCTTAGTAGAAATGGTGTTGGTCTTTTCATTACAGTGCCAGCTTCTCTTAAAAAAAAAGAAAGAACCTCACTGGCTATAAGTAGGTATTTGATTTTTTTTGTCTGGCGGCATCTCTATAGATTTTCTGGGATATAATGTTCAATCTGATGTGCAAGGTAATTCTATCTTGTTAAGGATTATATGCGTTGTTTACATAAACCTCACATTCAACTGTATTAAATACATTTACAACATGAAAAAATACACTGTTGGTCAATATGAACTAAGCTACAAAAGGAATAACCAGTGATGAAAGGCAAATATGAATGAAAAACACAATACAGCTGCTTAAAAAAATAGTTTAGAGTCAAATAGTAGCAGTTTTTAGAATCATGTTCGTGCCTAAATCACTTCTACCAAATCTCATTGAAAAACATAGTGAAAGATGTTAAATTCATTATAGGATGCCACCTTAATGGCCATTTTTTGGAACTACTTTGTTTCTAAATTAGAATTGACCATTTCTTCTTGAATCATATCAGATCTGTTGTCATGATAGGTGAAGAGACTAAAGATTGGGGTTCTCACTTTTTTAGTTGAAAAACAATCTAATTAGGCAAATATTAAAGATGACATTTGTGTCTGGAAATTGGCATTTTAGTTAATTTTTGGCTTCTTAACAAACTAAAATTAAAAATATCTAAGGAAAAAGTTATTATTTTAAAGATATTGTTATTATGTCTCCAGGTGTTGGAAATATTTGAAGAGCTACTATTTTTTCACAACATTGTTGTAATTTATTGAAGAGATTGTTAATAAATGCTTTATAAGAAAATTTAGATATTGATGTATCTCATTTCTCTGCCTCAAACTTTTTATTGTCACTTTCTAAAGAGAAATTTGAAGAATTCAAGAAAAAAAAGGCGTTATTGTTATGGTGCCCAGTCTTTAAACTATTTGATCTAGCTCCTATGTTCTCAACTTTGTTGCAACTTATTTTAGGGAACTTTATTATCATAGATATCTGTAATAAAAAATTACAAATATTGTAGTATCTCCTTTCTCTGTCTCAAACGTTTAATCATTACTTTCCAAAAGCGAAATTTAAAGCATTAAAGAGAATAATCAGATAAAAGAAGCGTTGGGTTTATAAAATCTTGAAACAATACTTAATTGTAATTTCGATTTTTACATGTATGTAAATTCCAGAGGTGGAGTAACTTACTCCTCTTGAGTGTGGGCTGCACTTAATGACTCACTTCTAATTGAGAGAGTAAGGCCGATATAATGGTGTGTGACTCTGGGTCTGGAACATAAAATTCACTGCAGCTTCCATCTTGCTTGCACTCTTTCTTTCTCTCATCACTTGCTCTGGGGGAAGAAGCTATTTAGTCATTTGCTGTCTTATGGCAAAGTCCACATGGCTAGGAACTGAGGCCTCCTGGGACCATCCAGGAAGGAAACAAGGCTTCTTCCAACAGCCAT
Source organism: Pteropus vampyrus (assembly GCF_000151845.1). Taxonomy (NCBI): domain Eukaryota; kingdom Metazoa; phylum Chordata; class Mammalia; order Chiroptera; family Pteropodidae; genus Pteropus; species Pteropus vampyrus. Next base: position 9,280 of record NW_011889625.1, on the reverse strand, counting down.
ATCAGTGAGTCAGTCAACAGATAAGCATGCAACAGATAATGTTCCATGCAAGTCCTCCAGTCCTAGTCAAAGATGCAGCCCTAGCCGAAAACCGGACTGCAACCTAAAGAGAGGCCTGAGCCAGGAGCACGCAAGTAAACCTCTCCCAGATTCCTGACCCTGGGAAACTATGG
>NW_011889625.1:0-7767 GCF_000151845.1 Pteropus vampyrus | reverse complement strand
AGATGCAGCCCTAGCCGAAAACCGGACTGCAACCTGAAGAGAGGCCTGAGCCAGGAGCACGCAAGTAAACCTCTCCCAGATTCCTGACCCTGGGAAACTATGGGAGAAAATACACATCTTTGTTGTTTTGAGCTGCTAACTTTTGGGGAATTCATTATGCTACCATACATGACTAATACAGTGTCTAAAGAGAGAATAAATTATTGGACTTTAATTTTGATTTGCTCTAAATTAAGCATGAGCTATTAACATATCATCATTTGGTTTTAAGATATAGGAATTTCCATGGCTATGCGGACAGAATGTATGTTATTACCATTCACAGCAATCTGTTTATTTGAACTTTGATTTCCAACCATGACTCAATTATACATAAAAAAAGAACCCGGCTGTACTAGGCAGATTCGAAGATGGCTTGCAATATCCAATCATTGGTTATTCACCTTCTCCTAGACAGTTAATCAAACACGAATCCAGGTACTATTGTGAAGGGATTTTGTGTATGTAATTAAGGCCGAATCAGTTGACTTTGAAATGAGAAAAATCCTGGGTAATCCTGACCTAATGATGTGAACCCTTAATAGGACTAGGTTTTTCCTGAACAAAGAAATCAGAAGAGTGAGTGAGATTCAGTGTGAAGGATGGTTTGAAAATGGAGGGGGCCACATGGCAAGAAATGCTGGTGGCCACAGGAGCTGGGAGCAGCATCCTACTGACATCAAGCAAGGGAGTGGGGATCTCGGTCCTATAACTACCAGAAACTGAATTCTGCCAACAGTTCTGTATGTATTTAGAGGAGGACCTCAAGCTTTAGTTGCAAACACAGCCTTGTGAAATGCGGAATAGAACCCCTCTGCACCACGTCTGGACTTTTGACCTACAGAACTGTGAGAACATAAAGGGTGTTTTTTAAAAGCCACTGTGTTTATGGTTTTATGCAGCAACACAAAACTAATATACAACTGTGCAACAGATAAGCACAGAGCATCTTCTCTACTGGAATACATTTATGTGCACTAGTTATATGAAATAAAATCTTTCTCAATTTTTGTTTATGTATTCCTCGTTGTGTAGTTTTTATGTGATGCAATTAAACTCTAATACAGTCAGATTTGTTATTTGCTCATTCAACAATAATTAGTCTAGTGCTCACTATGTACCATACATGGGTCTACATGCTGGGGATACAGCTTTCATCCAAACAACCCAAAGCTCCTGTGCTCATACGCCTTACATTCTAGAGGCTTCCCAAGAGTGAGATGGAGCCATTGGAGCTTTTTTAGTGAAGGAATGACACAACCTGACACACGTTATTAGGATCTCTGATCTCTGTGGGGAGACTAATGGGGAGGGAGATGGAACGGAGGGGGTGGCACTAGTGCCACAATTCAGGAGACAAAGGAGAGAAGAGGGCCTGAGGGGTGAGAGAGACAGAGAAGAGCTGGAGAAGCAGGGGGCAAGGAAAAGAAGCAGAGGCAAAAAATTCTACAGCAGTGGAATCTCAGATTTAAATCCGTTGTTATACAGATTTTTAATAAATATATGTCTACAGGGCTAAGCAGGATGTTCTCTGCATCTAGTATTTACTACTATTTTTTTAACTTAAAAAAATTAAGTTTATTGGGGGTAACATTTGTTAATACAATTATATAATTTCAGGTGTGCATTATAATTTGACATCTGTATATTCTATTGTGTGTTTACCAACCAAAGTCCAGTTTCCTTCAGCTACCATATAGTTGATCCCCTTTACCCATTGCTCCCTCTCCCTACCCCCAGTATTTACTACTTTTTATGGGACTGCCTAAAGACCAATTGTCTCTTTATGTCAATCAGGGTGAAGAAATAATACCAAGTGCCCTGATAAAATATGCAGGAGCATTGGTGAAGAGCATCTGGACTGCATCAAATATTTGCAATTTGAGGTGATTGAAGTTTGTACATTCTGGTTGAAATATACTGTATTAATAATATTTTCTGTATTCTTGATGCTCTGGCATTTGTGTCCTTGATAACTGGGGAGAGACCGTCCCTCCCAGGGCTAGCCAATTCTTAGAAACAGCAAAGGGCTTGCCCAGGAGCATGCCTTTCCTTTGCAAACTAAACAATCCAGGGCTCGTATTCTGAATGACTTCTTCTCTCAGGCTCCTACACTCCAGCAGGCAATATTCCTCTGCACTAATTAGCCAGGGCAGATACCAGACAGCTAGAGACAACTCCCATCACCCAGAGCCAGCCGATCACATTATTCAGACTAGTCAATCCTAAAATGTTTTTCTAGCCTCACCTTTATAGAGGGAAACACAATAAAGACTCTGAGCCATGCTTTCTTCCTCTCCTTCTGCCTGAGAAAATTTGGTGCTTCTCCACGTGGCCCTGTGTGGTGCGTCACCCACTTCTTCTCAGGCAATGTAAGTGATAAAAAAACTTCTTTCAATGGCAATAGCTTCTCCTCACGTCACTCAGTCACTTTTACAAATAAAGGCCCAGGCACAGATAATACCCAGTAACAAAACTGCTTCAATGTATTGAGGATATATATATCTCGGATTCACACAGAAAAACTTGGGGCTACAAAATAAAGTTTTAAAATACAAAAACCTGGAGCCACAGTTTGGGAAAGTGAAAATTAGCTTTGTTTGCTTATTGCAGGGCTGTTCAGACACATTTATATATGAAGGGTAAAATTATTACTTTTAGAGATTCCTGATGTTCAGGGTTATCAAGATTGGGTTACCCAACTGTGGTTAATAAACGAGAAGGAAACTGGTCCCTACGGGAATCTCTAGTGGTGACAGCAGGCACAACAGTCCCAGGTTTTATCGTTTCTTCACCAACTTTTTCAATGGCAGCTTCATATTGGCATCATATTCCCTGAGAATGCGTATTCTTCTAGAAGAGTCCAGAGGGAGAGTTAAGGTGTAGCAGTACAGTTCAGGTAGAGAATCCAGGAGGAGAAGGGGAGAAGGGGCCCAGCCTTGGGGTCTCTCCCTGGTTTCCTCAGACAGGCCCTGCACCAAGACTCAGGCAGTGTGACAAAGAGCTCTCCATGTAGGAGGAGGGATCAGGGCAAAGCCCTAGGTCCCTGAGCATGGCTCTCAGGGTCTCAGTCTTGAAGGCGGTGCCTGGGGTGGGCAACCAAAAATTGGAGATTTCCTCATTGTCCCCAGAGTTTCACTTCCCTCTCAGATCCTTTCTGGACACAAATGATGCCGCACTGCATCTTAGTCCCATTGGTTTCTAGAGATGCCAATCAGCGTCACCGCTGTTGAGGGTTATAAAGTCTTCACTAACCAGCACAACTTATTCACTGTCATGGTTGCTGCTTTCCAGGGCCCTGGCCCTGACCGAGACCTGGGCGGGTGAGTGCGGGGTCGGAAGGGAACGACCTTTGGGAAGTAGGAGAGAGGGTACCGCCGGGTAAAGGCGCAGGATCCGGAAGGCAGGCGCGTCTCCTAGGTCCCGGGCCCAGACTCCAGACCCCCCACCTCGGCCCCGCTTCCTCCCCTCCCCTCACGCGCTTCTCTGTCCCGCCGCCCTGTTCCGTCTCTCGAGCCTCATCGCCCCCGTCCCCTTTCTGGTCCAACAACCTCGGACCCGGGACTCATGCCGGGAGAAGGGTCGCCTGGGTCTCAGACCCTTCTCGCCCCCAAGGCTCCAATCCCTGAGGTATTTCCACTCCGCCTGGTCCCGGCCGGGTCGCGGGGAGGCCACTACATCTCCCTCGGCTTCGCGGACGACACACAGTTCCTACGGTTCAACAGCGACACCGCGCGTCCGAGGGTGGAGCCGCGGGCGCCGTGGGCGGAACTGGAGGAGCCACAGTTTTGGGAAGCTCAGACCGCGATCGCCAAGGTCCATGCACCGACTTCCCGATCGAACCTGCAGATGGCCCGTGGCTACTACAACCAGAGCGAGTCCGGTGAGCAATGCGGGCCCGGGTCGCAGGTGATGACCCGCATCCCCCTGGACGAGCTGGAGTCTCTCCGACTTTCTGGGTCCGAGATTCACGCGGAGGTCAGCAGGAGCCCGCCGGGATTTACTCGAAATTTGTTTTCAATGTAGGCGGAACCGGGCTCTGACCAATCACCGCGGGCCAGTCTCGCTCAGGTGTTAGACTACGTAGACGGGGCTGACAGCGGGGGCGGGGCCAGGATCTCACACCTGCCAGTGGACTTCCGGACGCGCTGTGGAGCAGGATGCGGGCGTCCTCCGCGGTTATGAGCTGTTCGTCTCCGACGGCGCCGATTACACCAACCTGAACGTGGACCCGCGCTCCTGGACGGCCGCGGACGAGGTGGCTCAGATAACCCGGCGCAAGTGGGAAACCACGAGATTAGCCAGGCGCTACCAGGCATACCTGGAGAGGAAGCATGGAGAGTGGCTCCGCAGGTATCTAGAGAACGGGAAGGAGATGCTGCAACGCGCAGGTACCAGGGACTGCGGGGGCACCTCTTCGACTCCCCTCAGGCTGCGGTTCTACCTCCAGCTGGACCAACCAAAAGGGGAGAAAAATGGGATTGACACCAGAATTCTCTCCGCCCTCCCATTGGATCCTGAGGATGAGGATTCCGGTTGGGTTTCCAGGTCCTGTACCTTGAGTGAGACACTCAAAGGTCCCATCGTTTTCTCAGGACATTTAAGGAATCCAGTCTCTGGCGATGGAATGAGAGCTCTCTGCAATAATTTAATAGATTTTTTTGGATCCTGGTAGTAGCCTTGGGCAGCACCAGGTGACTTACACTCTCAGGCCTTGTTCTCTGTTCCATACCCCACTTTATTGGAGGTCTGACTCTAGGTTTTTGAGTCACTCCACCTCCAGAGCAGAAGTCTCTGTTGTCCCACTCATAGACCTGGAGCCTCCTACTGTAGAGTGTCTTACCCTGATTCTAGTCAGGTCCTGGAGTCCAAGTTGGAGTCTTGAGTTTTACATTCCTCTGCCGACCCCCCAACTGTTCTCTTCATTCTCACGATGGCTACATGAGTGCTGCTTCCGTGGCGTGTGGAAGGTAATGCAAAGTGCCTAAGTTTCCTCACCCTTCTCAGATTTCCCGAAAACGCACGTGACCCACACCCCATCTCTGACAGTGAGGTCACCCTGAGGTGCTGGGCCCTGGGATTCTACCCTGTGGAGATCACCCTGACCTGGCAGTGTGACGGGGAGGACGAGACCCAGGACATGGAGCTCGTGGAGACCAGGCCTGCAGGGGACAGAACCTTCCAGAAGTGGGCGGCAGTGGTGGTGCCTTCCGGAGAGGAGCAGAGATACACGTGCCACGTGCAGCACGAGGGGCTGCCCTAGCCCCTCAACCTGAGATGGGATACAGAGCCTCTTCTCAGGGGAAGCAGGAGCCTTTTGAAGACTTCAACAGGGTTGGGCACAGAGCCTCTTCTCAGGAGAAGCAGGAGCCTTTTGAAGACTTCAACAGGGTTGGGGCTGAGGCTTAGGGTCAAGGCCTTCACCTTTACTTCTCTTCCCAGAACTGCCACCTCTGGCCACCATCCCCATTATGGGCATTGTTGCTGTCCTGGTTCTCTTTGGAGCTGTGGTAACTGGAACTGTGACTGGAGGAGGAAGTGCTCAGGTAGGGAAGGGGTGGGGTCTGAGTTTTCTTGCATCCTTATACCACAAATACAATAAAGACTACATCCTAGAGAGAGAGGCATACTAGAAGTAATATACATAGGCCAAGCAGCTCCACTACCAGGTAGTGGCTGCATGTGCTAGGGAGGATCACCAGGTGGCGAAGGGGTCCGCTCCTAGTGTAGCAACACGTGAAGTTTCCATGGCTAAGGCCACAAGGGCTTGAGTAACATCATGGAAGTTGTCAGGAATATACACACAACACTCAGTATGCATAACGGCACAAATTCCCCCCTTGCACTGCTGTAAGCATATTCAATGCCATATGGTGTTGGAGTACCACCTTCCTCATCTGAGATACCTCATCACTGAGGAGGGAGATGGCCTGTTAAATAGAATTTAGAGCTGTGGCCGTACAATTAGCAAGGTCATCAACGGATGCCAGTGTGTAAGAATGGTACCCCCGGGGGCACAAACTGCAAGGGGATAGGACCACCAATCAGTGCGTTTTACTCAATGCCAGTCCTTAAAGGTGTCCCAATTATGGGGGTGTCAGGCAGAGTGTCAAGCACTCATCCAGGAATGTAGGGATGTCCCCACGTACATTGGCCAGTGCAGTGGTAGGGCAGATATGGCCATCCGTGTACCCCACTGGCCCAAAGTGTCCCCCAAGGGACTGGGAAGACTCCAGTGGAGAATGAGGCCTTTTGTTTGCCCCATCTGTCCTGATGTTTTTACAGAAGGGCTTGGGTAACCACCCTATGGTGTGCTGTGTAGCATTTCCCATCCCATTCTGCCTCTCGATGCACAGAGGCAGGCTGGTGGACCTTTACTTGGAGAGCCATCAGCCATCCCACACCGTCCCAAACAGTGTAACTCAATCAGGGGTGGGAGAGGTTCATCCGCTCCCGAACCAGGGCTTATGCATGCTTTTGCATGGAGTGGAACATTGCATCCATGCTGCCCAGGTGCAAAACCAGTCCCAGGTGGAGGTGTTGGCTGGATCTATCCGCCAAGGGAAGCTAGTCGACGCCGTTGTTGCAAATTCGGTGTACACCCAACATGCTGAGTGGTTGCTTGTAGCTGCCATCATACTGGTCCATTGCAGAATTGTGTTACCTGCAGCAAGACTAAGGATGATATGACAAGTGTTTAAGGGGTACTAAAAGTGGTAGGTCCTGCCCATCTGGGAGGACGCATGCTGCTGTCCAGTCCTGGGTTAAAAGGGTAACAGTAACAGGGGCCTGTCCTGGATGGATACACCACGCTTGGTATGGTACTGGCCCCCAGGCATCCAGGGAGGTTGCCTATAGTGGGGGAGTGCACACTTGCTAAAGGGAGGCAATATACGTGCCCTTCACAATTGTGTATGCAGCTGGGTTATGACAAATAAGGCACAAGGGCCAAGAGGCGGTGACCTCTGGACATAAGGTCAAGTCTTTGTCGAGACCCTCCCCCCAGGGAGCCACCAAAGAACACCATCAAGGTCCGATCTGTGCTGTCCAAGGCCAGTGCAGAGTTGTTTTCCCCAGGGGTATGTCCTAGGGGGCTGGTAAGAGCAGGCTGTTGTGGTGGCCCACTCTGGGGTGTATGGTAGAATCTGTGGTCTGGATCTGTAGGTGTACTGGAGCAGCCCAGGGCCTCCTGAGGAAACTAAGAGGTGATCCCAGTTGAGCTTGAGTTCATAACCCAAAGGGAATCATCTAGGTGGGTAGACCAACCTGCCCAGGAGTGGGCATCAGTTTTTAAGGATTGGTTCAGAGAGCTGTTGCAATGTTCAATAAGTCCCACATCCATAGGGCTGTAGGGCAGATGGAAGCACCAGTCAATGCCCATGTCATCTGCCCATTGTTGCACTTAGCGTCCAGTGAAATGAATTCCTTGGTCACTTTCAATCACTTCTGGAAGCACATAGAAAGCACACAATGTTTTAGACCACAAACGATAGCTTATTGGTTGGCCATCTTGGAGGAGTATGCCTGTATTATTCCCATTGTTGTGTACATGCAAGTAAGGGCATACTGGGCTCCTTCTGACATAGGTAATGGTCTGATGTAGTCTATTTGCCACCAAGTCAGAGGAGGGTCTCCCCTCCGGAGGCCTCCAGCCATTTGGGGCAGCTGACAAGGCTGCCTTTCAGCACAGATGGGACATCTGGCAGGCCCTGACAACATCAGCATAGT
>NW_011889624.1:72317-72967 GCF_000151845.1 Pteropus vampyrus | reverse complement strand
TTTAAAATAAAAGCTACGTTTTACTCATTTGGGTTTGATGTGTTTTTATGCTGATACATCTCTCTTGGCTTACACTGGAGTGGAACCCAATATTCAACCCTCATACTTCCTCTTTACGGTCACATCTACCCCTAGAACAAGGGATAAAGTGATGATTCAGCTCACTGAAAGATCAGGAACCAGAACAGAAATCCTCCTGCTCCGCATTCTCTGCTGTTCTTGGCCCTCTTAGTAAGGCTAGCTCCTTCTCTCTACGCAGCCTGAACTGGCTTCATCCCTAACCTCTTTTCTGAACTCATGGTAAGTCAACAAGTCCTCTCAGCTCAAGTCAGGACCCTTGGCTTTGTAATTTCCCAACTTGAGAAAAGAGTGGTCTGAGTGAATGACCTTTTGCACGAAGGAGGAACACGGATGCGGCAAGACCCGGAGCTAGTGGGACAGGGCGAGATCAAGGACCTATGAGCAGCAGAAGAAGCAAGCAGGTATTCCATTTGGGACCGGGAGCTTTTGTGAAAAGCGGTGCCCAACAGAGCTGCCCCTCCCTGTGAGAACAGTTCCTTCCCCTTCCTGCTGTGTACTCCCTTCCTTCTTTCCAGATTCTGCATAAGACAGGTGAGCTCGGAATTGTTCCTGTGTCATTGGGTGCAGTC
>NW_011889624.1:64832-68792 GCF_000151845.1 Pteropus vampyrus | reverse complement strand
TTGAGGAAGACAATGCCAACTAACTGATGGAGAAGAAAATTCCCGTTAAAAGTATTCATATTTTTAGCCCTATTGATATTAATTTATTGAGGAAAAAGGTATCTTTGGATGCAAAATCATTGGGTAAAAGATCGTAGAAAATCATGGCATTTACACACGCTCCGATTACTTAGTGATTATAAAGAGGAAATCGTCCATTGATAACCATGGAGAAATTGTGAGACTTTCATCTTTAACTCCAATGTAATAATCAAGAAGATTCTGACAAATTCAAATTGGAATAAACTTTTCAAAAACATCACTATTGTGTAAGGAGAAAAAGCAGCCAAGATTGGATGCGTTCTAGATGACATTAGATCATGAAGACCATGACATTAAGTGTAATGTATAATCTTTGATTAGGAACGAGGTAAAAAGGATGACACTGTTAGCTGAGGGCAGGGATTCTCTCCCGGCACCTTGTCCCATTCTTGATGTCTGGAACAATGGATTGAGCGAGACAATGAAATACTGTAGAGAAGACAAGCTTCATTCGAATGGAAAGTACACTTGCCGACGTGGAAGTGGGCCTGAGCAAGAGAGGCTTGGCTCAAAATGCTTGGCGATAAAGCCGTCAGGGTTTTGATCCCTATTGGCTCTGGGGGGGGGGGCACTTTTAGAGACTACTGAGCATTGTTGATTGACAATTAAGACTGGTAGGACTCCGTGATTCATCATTTGCTTTCTGAGCATGTTCGTTCCCGGAATTCAGACTGTTATAATGGACTTAATGAACTTCTGGGCATACGCGTTTCACCTTATGATCATGTTATAATGGAGTTCAGCTAAATTGAAGGTCGTTGAGGTCTTCATTGCACGGTGCGATTTACTGGGTAAGAGCGGTTCCCAATTTTCTGCCTTCTTGTTTACAGCTATGAGTTACCTTTAGTCCCAAAATGCCTTCTGGCTTGCTTAATTGTGGGCGGGAAGGGGCAGACTCTTCTTACAATAGGACAACCTCGGTGTCTTTACAGGCATACCCTAAAGCCCCGATCTAACTTTCCTGCCTAACTCTTTTCTAAGACCCATGAACTCCCTCCTTCTTAGTAGCGATGTTGAGGGAAGGGAGGTCTCTTCTTCTATATCTGCTTCCTGCTGAGAAGGGTCATCGTTTCTGTCTATTGTGGTTTCACGGAGCTCTATCCCTTTCTGCCTCAGTCAGGCCGGGATCTTGGGTTTCTGATGAAGTGCCGCCCCAGTCGCTTGACAAGGAAAAGTAGATACAAAGTTGTTATCTAAATCATATATGTATTACTTTCTACTATTGTTTTACCAAAGAAGTGAGTAAAGGAGAACAGGCTGGGTTAATATATTTCGGAAAGAATAAAATAAAACCTTTGCCCTAAAATCCCCTCTGTAAGGACCCTGATTTGAGTAGGGCCATTCCTTCTCGGTGGTCCGATGATCCTTATTAAAAGCCAGAGGAGGTGAGTTACCAGTTACAGGGTGATTATCTAGATTTGGGAGAGAAGGCCTTTGTCCCACAGAATAGAGAGAAGAGAACTTAATTAGGTTTACTAAAAAAAAATGAAAGCAAAAAACGAGGAACTCTGCAGGATTTATCCAGTATGATTTCCCGGTAAAAGATGCAGAATTTTACAGATGATGTCCCGTATCAGTATTAGTAAAATTGGGAGATATTTTGGACTGACAGCAGTGTAATTTTAAAAGAGTATGACTGTGTCAGATAAAACGAAGGAGAGAGAGATAGATAGATAGAGAGATAGAGAGAGAGAGAGAGAGAGAGAGAGAGAGAGAGAGAGAGAGAGAATTAGTTTGTGTGATGGGATCAAAATAGGAAAGTAGAAACAATTGCTTAGTGTAGGCAAAGGGTATATAGATGTTCTTTGTAGTACTACCTCAACTCTTCCATAGGCTTGAGATTTGTAAAACCTAAATGCTGGAGAATAAATCAGGGTGTGCAGGAAACACATGCAGGTAACTGAGAGGAGAGCACACTCGGCATACCACATTCTGTTAATCTGGGTCTCCTTGGGGCTGCATGGTGGGCTGTTATGTCTGGAGGATGACTCTTCCCCTTTCAAAATTGTGTCTTTGCATCCTGGCACAGTTTCCAGAGTAGGTGTCAGGTCCACGTGTTGTGTGGAACAGAGCCCTGATTCCAGCGGCAATGAAAGCGTTGGCTCTGTGGACCAACAGTCCAAATGGTGTTCCCAAGCATTGTCTCAAGGCATTCGGTTTTCTGGAAGAAACAAATGACACAGACGGCATCAACATAGATGTCATCGCAGCGCTTGGGTGTGCTTAGCTGACGGTTGTCCCCCGGCAATGCCCTCTGAGCCTCTCCCACCTGTTTCAGCAGGAAAGAGCAGAACTTGCGGGGCTTAGTGGTGGCCCCTTTTTCTCCTGTCATTTCTCCTAGAAATCCGATGAAATCCCAAGTGTCTCCACTAACCGAGCCAAAGCTCTTCCTGGTCTTCTCCACTCTGGGATCGGGTTTTCTATTTCCACCCTTTATCCTTGATGTGATTGACGCATTAATCAATCTTCAAATGTTGAACCAGCCTTGCATACCTGATTTATGTTTTTGGCATCTAGGAGGCCAAAAATTTCCAGAGAACGTTACCTTGTTGAAAGCAACCTTGGATGTGGACTTTTTGAAGCTGCCATTGGTTGTATCAGATGGCCAGTTCTTTGGCAATGGTCAAAGGATCTGTCACAATTTTCAGATTCGGGGACTTGTTGGCAAGGTAATGCAGGGCGGAGACAACTGCCTGAAATTCAATCAGTTTTGCCGATCCTTGAGTTTCATGCTGTTTAGAAAGTTTTGTGTAAGCTCCATCATGCACGATGGTGCCTATAACCTGTAAAATTTCCCTTTACTTTTTCACTCGGTTTATAGCAAAGTTCTTCCCATTAAGTCAAGAATTGCCAGAGAGGGATGAACAACTTCAGGACTTGTGGCTAATTATACTAATGTACTCTCTATTTTATGTTTGGTAACTACACCCAGATTATAAGGAGTAGTTTGTTTATAGTTAGCAGGATCCCCAAAGTACAGGCGCAACGGGACTTTGAGCCCCAGTACCGAATAGGTAATGAGGGGTTACCAGGTGGTGGGTTTTAGCGGATGCTAAATTGATCCCAAACTCAGAGGCAAAATTGCCAACCGACATCTTTTTTTCGTTTTATGGTACAGAAGGCTCCCCAATGTAAGATGGTTCAACTTAACGACTTTTAACCTCTCGATGTTGCGAAAATGATACACATTCTGTGGAAACTGTACCTCGAATTTTGAATTGTCCTCTTTTCCTGGCTAGCGATATGAGGTATGATATTCTCTTGTGGTGCTGGGCAACGATATAGAGCCTCAGCTCCCCAACATCTCAACGAAGATGACCATCAACTGCCTATACGTAGTATCCTTTGCATTGCAGGGCTTTTTGGACATCACGTGTCGGGTTTCTGCGTCCCGTTATGTCTACAGCACACTCAGCTGCGTCTGCTGTTTCCGTTGAGAAGAAGAGGTTCGCAGTTACTGCAGATACAGCCCAAATGTAAGCGCTCCGGGCCTATTTCAGGTAGGCTACGCTAAGCTATGATGTTTAGTAGTTTAGGTGTAGTAAATGCATTTTCACTTGCTATATTGTCAACTAAGGATTGGTTTGTCAGGACAAACTTAGCACATCCTATGTGTTTTACTAAGAAAAGGATTTCCCACTGGATCAAACTCTGAACCTGTCTTTCAGTATTTTCTTTTTTATATTTTATTTCTTCCCTCTTTATCCAGATCAGTTTGCTGTTTGTTTTTGATAGATACTAGACATAATTCGCGGGTCCCCACTACCATGATCATATTAAAAATATTCTTCTTCCAGAGAATCGCAAATTATTATCATCAGACTCAAGGGGCTCATCGACGGCAATGAGTGCTTCACTAGGTTTATGGATTCTGGGCTG
>NW_011889624.1:61635-63232 GCF_000151845.1 Pteropus vampyrus | reverse complement strand
GATCTAGAAGGGAACGCAAGTAGAGAGAGGAGCAGTTCCCTCCCTCACCCTCTCACTATTTGCCTGAGTCCCAGGGCCTGATTGGTTAGGCCGCTAGACGTGTCATCCCGCCTCAAAATGACCTTCAGAGCCGAGTCATCACAACTGTTGATATGAGCCCAGGCCTGGCAACATGTACTTCGGTTACTTCGTCATCAGGCCTGATAATAGTAAGGGAGATGCTGCTGGAGAGAAAGTAGATATTACCTATGACTGGGGACGGTCTGCTGGTCTGCTTCTCTGTTCCCTGGACATTCAGCTCTCTTGGCCTCAGCACTCTTTATAGGCTTTAGCAAAATCTCCGCACTGAAAACTTCTCCTGTGGGAGGAGTTACCAAAATGTCCTAACGATGTTCTTGTGTTTCAACAGGTTATCTGGGCAGTGGTCGTCAATGCTGGCTTTCAGATCTGATCACTGAGAGAGATTCACAGGGGAACTCGGTCTCAGGTGGGATCTTTTTTCTCTTTCTCCATCTCTAGATAAAACCTGGGCCATGGCACTTAAACTGCTACTTCTGGAAAAGGCCAATTCCCTGATATGGGCTATTTGCTTGTAGAAAACAGGACTGTGGGTAGTAACAATCCTCAAGCCACATGACCTTGAAAGTCTCTGGTACAGAACAACGATATTGTTATCATTCAAATGTGACGCCTGTTGGTATTGCCCAGAGATACGGCATGGAGTTTTACAGAATGGGTAGGGACTAATGGAAGCACATGGCTCGGTGTCCTGTAGAGTGAACCTGTCGAATTTCATTTCATATTTCTGATGCAATATAACTTACTTACATGTGGCAATCGTACCGCTGCCTTAAGTGCACTTCTCTATAGAAGAAGCAAGTCAGTCATAAGATAATTTGCGAAAAGAATAGATGCAATGTCAACACGAAAAAAAGACGTTATATACTCCTGTAAGAATGAGGTATGAAATACCAATTAAGCCTATGCATTCAGTTCACACATAGTCATGAACGCCAACATAAGTTTGCCATGACTGAGCAGATTATTCAGTACATGGAAGAGAACACGTTTGGGAATAACCATGATAGCGGTCTTTCCCTACGATATATGAACATCTAGGCTATCGATTTACAAACTAAAACAGGGACTGACACTCTGTCAATGGAAAAGAATAGATCAGGAAACAGACCCATGTTCATGACAAAAGGAAAAAAAGAATAATCTTGGCATTTCAAGTCAGACGATGCCCTCAGAGCAATCTCTTGTGATTACTACTGGAAGCAATTGTGTGTGTTGGGGAGGAGACAGGCGAAAGACGCCCTCTGTCGACTGGATTAAGTGGGTCACATCATCCTTCTCAGGCTTTCGCGCTTGAGCTCTCTTCTGGGCACGTGTGTGTCGTTGAACAATCGTGGGTATATGGTGTTCTGATGTCATTCACAACAAGCCCTCCGCTAGCCCCAAGAGGGACAATAAACACATAAAAGGCTTAAAATCTAAAGAAATCCACAAACAACCCCCCAACCTATAACATATCTAAGCTGAAGGATTCATGGCAAGTGCAGAAAATGTAAACCATTATGAGGAAATCATGCCA
>NW_011889624.1:59980-61585 GCF_000151845.1 Pteropus vampyrus | reverse complement strand
TGGTTAGGCAGCTAGACGTGTCATCACGCCTCACAATGACCTTCAGAGCCGAGTCATCACAACTGTTGATATGAGCCAAGGCCTGGCAACAAGCACTTGGGTTACTTTTTCATCAGGCCTGAGAATAGTAAGGGAGATGCTGCTGGAGAGAAAGTAGATATTACCTATGTCTGGGGACCGTCTGGTGCTCTGCTTCTCTCTTCCCTGGACATTCAGCTCTCTTGGACTCAGCACTCTTCATAGGCTTATCAAAATCTCCGCACTGAAATCTTCTCCCTTTGGAGCAGTTACCAAAATGTCCTAACGGTGTTCTTGTGTTTCAACAGGTTAACTGGGCAGTGGTCAGCGATGCTGGCTTTCAGATCTGATCACTCAGAGAGATTCGCAAGGGAACTGGTCTCAGGTGGGGTTTTATTTCTCTTTCTCCATCTCTAGATAAAAGCAGGCCATGGCACTTAAACTGCTACTTCTGGAAAAGGCCAAATCCCTGATATGGGCTATTTGCTTGTAGAAAACAGGACTTTGGGTAGTAACAATCCTCAAGCCACATGACCTTGAAAGTCTCCGGTACAGAACAACGATATTGTTATCATTCAAATGTGACGCCTGTTGGTATTGCCCAGAGATACGGCATGGATTTTTACAGAATGTGTGGGCACTAATGGAAGCACATGGCTTGGTGTCCTGTAGAGTGAACCTGTCGAATTTCATTTCATATTTCTGATGCACTATAACTTACTTGCATGTGGCATTCGGACCGCTGCCTAAGTGCACGTCTCTATAGAAGAAGCAAGTCAGTCATGAGATAATTTGCGAAAAGAATAGATACAAATTAAACACGCAAATGAAGACGTTATATACTCCTGTAAGAATGAGGTATGAAATAACAAAGAAGTCTATGCATTCAGTGCAAACGTAGTCATGAACGCCAACAGAAGTTTGCCATGAGTGAGCAGATTATTCAGTACACGGAAGAGAACACGTTTGGGAATAACCATGATAGCGGTCTTTCCCTACGATACATGAACATCTAGGCTATCGATTTATCAACGAAAACAGGGATTGACACTCCGTCAATGGAAAAGAATAGATCGGGAAACAGACCCATGTTCATGACAAAAGGAAAACAAAATAAGCTTGGCATTTCAAGTCAGACGATGGCCTCAGAGCAATATCTTGTGATTACTACTGGAAGCAATTGTGTGTGTTTGGGAGGACCCGGGAGAAAGACACCCCTGTGTCGACTGGATTAAGTGGGTCACATCATCCTTCTCAGGCTTTTGCGGTGGAGCTGTCTTCCGGGCACATCTGTGTCGTCGACCAATCGTGGATAGAGGACGTTCCGATGTCATTCCCAACAAGCCCTCACCTATCCAAAAGAGGGTCGATAAACACAGAATACCTAAATTAGCCTCTACAAATGTGCTGAGCTATTTACTCAGTAGGTAAATGGGCATGCAGAGAAATTATATCGATCTGTCAAAGTGGTTGTGGATGCTGACTTAAGCTACAGAACGGTGGAGTTGCCATATACAAAGAGCCACGTGACCTATCCGCTTATGCCTCCCCATCCTTTTGGAAATTCTGAGATAAAAATACTTCAGA
>NW_011889624.1:58390-59930 GCF_000151845.1 Pteropus vampyrus | reverse complement strand
TAGGTGCCAAAGACTTCATTTTCAGTTTTTACTCAGAGGGTCCCAGTGTCCCTGCCCACTTAGGATATTTCAGGGCAGTGGGCACTATGGCTATGGAAAATAGAAGTGAAGCCGAAATTCCAAATTTAGGCTGAGTTATACTCATGTACTCTCTATTTTCTGTTTGGTAACTGCCCGCAAAGTACAGGGAGTAGTTTGATTATATTTAGAAGGATCCCCAAAGTACAGGTGCAAGTGGACTTTGAGCCCCAATACCGATTAGGTAATGAGAGTTTACAAGGTGGTGCATTTTAGCGGATGTTAATTTATCCCAAACTCAACGGCATAATTGCCAACCGACATCTTTTTACCGTTTTATTGTCCAGAAGGGTCCCCATCTTAAGATGGTTCGACTTAACGACTTTTTGACCTTGCGATGGTGCGAAAATGATGCACATTCCATGGAAAGTGTACCTCGAACTTTGAATTTTCGTCTTTTCCTGGCTAGCCATGTGAGGTATGACATTCTCTTGTGCTGCTGGGCAGCGATAGAGAGCCTCAGCTCCCCGACAGCCACACGGACACGAGGGTCAACTGCCGATACATAGTGTCCTTTGCGTTGCAGTGCTTTTTGGACATCGTGTGTCGGGTTTCCGCATCCCGTCGTGTGTACAAAGCACTGACCGGTGTCTCCTACTTCCGGTGAGAAGAAGAGGTAGGAAATTACTGCAGATACTGCCCATATGTATGCATTCCGGGCTTATTTAACATAGGCTAGCTAAGCTATGATGTTTGGTAGTTTAGGTGCAGTAAATGCATTTTGACTTGCCATATTTTCAACTAAGGATTGGTTTTTCAGGACAAAACTTACCCCATCCTATCTGTTATCCTAGGAAAAGGATTTCCCACTGGGTAAAACTGTGAACCTGTCTTTCAATTTTATTTTGTTTTTTATTTTTCATTTCTTCTCCCTTTATCCGGATTAGTTTGTTGTTTGTTTTCCGTAGGTACCAGACATAGTTCGGGGGTCCCCTCTACCCTGATCATATTTATAAAATTCTTCTTCCAGAGAATCACAAATCATTATCCTCAGACTTAGGGGGCTCATCGACGGCAATGATTGCTTCACTGACTTTACGGATTCTGTGCTTTAGTCATGTTGGAATAGCTTGGTTGTGCCACAGGGTATAACAAGAGTTTTTCCCTAATGGCCCTGAGGATCGGGAAGTCTGTTGCAACAGAGGCATAGGCAGCAGCCATCACAAAGGCACTGTTGACAGAGAACGAAGTTTAGTACGTACCTAGGCTATGGAATCCTATCACATTGTATCTGAGTTGGCGTAACGACACCCTGAATACCATAAGTACCACCAGCAACAGTCCTTCCAGCCTAGAGGCCCAGACTTACAGCCATCTGTGTCCAAGGCAGACTTCAGCATTCCCATTCCCAGTGAGAACTGGAATTGAGCAAATGCATGGCTGCAAGGGTGGTTGGCCCAGCTCTCTGGGAACATGTTGCATGCTGAGTCATTCCACCTGAGTTTCTCAATGGCAGCTGATG
>NW_011889624.1:50639-58340 GCF_000151845.1 Pteropus vampyrus | reverse complement strand
ATCAACTGTGACGCCTGTGAGTACTGCCCAGAGATAGGGCATGGGTTTTTACAGGATGGGAGGGGATTAATGCCGAGCGCATGGCTTGTTATCTTTTAGAGTGATCCTGTCCAATTTCATTTCCTATTCTTGATACACTGTAACTTAGTTAAATATGAGAATTGGACAGCTGCCTTAATTACATGTTTCTATAGAATAAGCAAGTCAATCACGACATAATTTGCGAAAAGAATAGATACAACTTCAACACGCAAAAGAAGACGTCATATACTCCTCTAAGAATGAGGGATGAAATAACAAATAAATCTATGCATTCAGTGCAAACATAGTCATGAACGCCAACAGAAGTTTGCCATGAGTGAGCAGATTATTCAGTACACGGAAGAGAACACGTTTGGGAATAACCATGATAGCAGTCTTTCCCTACGATATATGAACATCTAGGCTATCGATTTAACAATCAAAACAGGGATTGACACTATGTCAATGGAAAAGATTAGATCAGAACACAGACCCATGTTCATGACAAAAGGAAAAAAAATAAAATTGGCATTTCAAGTCTGACGATGCCCCCAGAGCAATCTCTTATGATTACTATTGGAAACAAGTGTGTGTATTGGGGAGGACCCAGGAGGAAGAGGCCCCTGGGTCTACGGGATTAAGTGGGTCGCATCATCTTTCTCAGGCTTTCTCGTTTGAGCTCTCTTCCGGGGACATCTGTGGTGTCGACCAGTCGTGCATAAAGGATATTCCGATTCATTCCCAACAAGCCCTCTCCTATCCCGAAGAGGGCCCATAAACACAGAATTCCTAAAGTAGCCTCTACAAAAGTGTTGAGCTATTTACTCAGTACGTAAATGGGCATGCAGAGAAATTATATCGATCTGTCAAAGTAGTTGTGGATGCTGACTTAAGCTACAAAACAGAGGAGTTGCCATATACAAAGATCCACGTGACCTATCCGCTTCTGCCTCCCCATCCTTTTGGAAATTGTGAGATAAAAATACTTCAGAATAAAACTCCACACTTCTTTGAGCTTGTAAAATAAAAGCTATGTTTTACTCAATTGGGTTTGATGTGTTTTTATGCTGATACATCTCTCTTGGCTTAAACTGGAAGGGAACTCCATTTTTTGACTCTCATGCCTTCTCTTTACGCTCACATATACCGCCAGGACAAGGGTTAGAGTGAGGATTCAGCCACAGAAAGCTCGGGATCCAGAACAGTAATCCTCCTCCTCCGTATTCTCTGCTGTTCTTAGCCCTCTTAGTAAGGCTAGCTCCTTCCTTCTACGCAGCCTGAAATGGCTTCATGCCTAACCGTTTCTGAATCTAAGGTAAGTCAACAATTTCCGTCAGCTCAAGTGTTGTGAGGCCCCTTGGCTTTGTGATTTCCCATCCTGAGAACAGACTGATCTGAGTGAATGAGCTTTTGCAAAAGGAGGTTCAAGGATGTGGCAAGACCCAGAGCTAATGGGACAGGGCGGGATCAAGGACCCATGAGCAGAAGAAGAAACAAGCAGTTATTCCATTTAGGACCAGGAGCTTTTGTGAAAAGGGAGCCAAACAGAGCTGCCCCTCCCTGTGAGAACAGTACCTTCCCCTTCCTGCTCTGTGCTCCCTTCCTTCTTTCTGGATTCTACATAATCCAGGTGAGCTCAGAATTGTTCCTGTGTCATTGGGTGCAGTCAGATGGTGCTTCCAAGTACCAGAGATTCCCAAACATCTTGTAATTACAAATCCATATTTTTTACTTAACTCAGGTTTTCCTATTTTTTATTTTTCTTTCGGCATGCAGAGCTCTGATTCATGTCATAGCCTTCAACTATTTCATGAATTTCCGCTGTATAATATGAGAAACTTCTCATTGGACATACAAGCGTTTCACACTGCTTAGAGATTTTGTTCATGTTGTAATTTTCTAGCAGATTTCTAATTCCAAGCATTAACTCACATTTTCACAAGTTAATCTTACCTATCTATAACTTACTTTGACTTATTTATGAACCTGTATTTCAGATGAGGGAAAAATGATTGAACTTTGCCTGTTGAGGGGACTCAATCTGTTCTAGTTTAAAACTTAAATATTTGTGTAAATAATCACTTATTTTTTGGCATTGAAATTGTGTAAATTCAAAATCCAATATCCTTATCAGGACTGATCTCTCCTCCCATACGTCTTCCTCTGTACCCCCTTCTTGCCTTCTCTCTTTTCCTCCTTTCTCCTCCTCCCTTTCCCTCACCCTCTGCCTATTCTTCCTCCTCTACTTCTCCCCTTGCTTTTCTCCTCCTTTCCCTGCTATCTTTACCCTGCCCAATTCTTCGTTCCTCCTCTTCCCTCTCCTCCTCTGCTTCTCACTCCTCTTCCCCCTCTTCCACCTCTTCAAGAAATGATCTAGGTACCGATGATTACAGTCAAGAAGTTCGATCCGTCCTCTTTGCACTCTCCTCGCACTCAGTCATTGGGTGCCCGCCATTTCTTCCCTCCATCTTTGGTGGATGGCTATAACAGATCCTTCTTGTCCTTCGGCACATACCTGCAGTTGGTGCTGGTAGCTGTTGCCATGGCCCTCAATCAGGATAGTTGCACACTCTGGGTCATCGTTTCCCAATCCCAGGCCTTGTCTTGTTATCAGTCCTCTCGGCATTTCTATGGAGTCTCTTCCTAGGGCCTGCAGCTGAAACTCACTCCTGCTTTAAAAAAGCCTTGGGGAACTCGAAGGCACTCCCTCGCGGTCTCTCATCTCTAAATGCCTGGCTGTCATTCCTCATCTCCCCTGAACTCCTCCTGTTGTGGTGGGGCACTGAGTAGATGTCTCCTTCGCAAAGGTCCAATTAGAATTGGAGGCCAGGTGATATTCGGCTCCGGGATTCACAACCTTTCGCATTTCCTATTTTGGTACTCTGTCCTGCCTACCCAAGCCTCTTTCCAAGATCACTTTCATAGAGTTACACAAGCGATGCACTGTGCAATTGAAGTGAACCCATTCACATGTAATGTACCGTCGAATTTGCAGTGCACAACCGGCATGCCAGCACATGCTGACACTATGCCCAACATAGTGCCCGGCTCAGGATGAGCTCTCGTCCAACCTTGGGGAGAGAAATCAGCATTATCATCCCGTGGGTCCTACTTATGTATGGCTAAAAATGCATATGTTTAGGCTCTGAGCTTTGCTTATCTAGGGCTCTGTATAATAAATATTTCTTTCAACAAAGCCTAGCTCTGGCAAATGAAGACATCAGCTTTCAAAGCTAAGGTCTATGCAATGGGCATTCAGAATGCATTTCAGAAATCCAAAGCTGCACTTCGAATGCTTGTTTCTGCCATCCCCACTCTCAGGTAACTATTCTGTCCTGTGTAGATCAAGCTGTTCTCTGTACTAGATCACAGGCATTTAATGACTAGACTCTTTTGTGTATCCTCAGGAAAACATAGTAATTATGATTTACTAACTAGAAGCCTGTTGGTAGAAACCTGTATTATGATGTCCTCCAGCCGAAGATGGCGAGACACGGCTCGAATCCTTTGGAGAACTAGATGGCCCCAGTTTAATTCCGTGTCCTAGCGTGTAGAACGCGACTTCTGTTCAAAAGTACTTAAAGGCTCAAAATCTAAACAAACACACAAACAACTCCCACACCCCATAGCATATCTAAAGTGAAGATTTCACGGAAAGTGCAGAAAATGTAAACCATTTTGAGCAAATAATGCCAACTAACGATGGAGAAGACAATTCCTGTTAAAATTATTCATATTTTTAGCCCGCTTGATAATAATTTATTGAGGAAAAAGGTTTCTTTGGATGCAAAATCATTCGGTAAAAGATTGTAGTAAACTATGACATTTACACATGCTCTGATTACTTAGTGATTACAACGAGGAAATCGTCGTTTGATTACCATGGAGAAATCATGAGACTCTTTCATCTTTAACTCCAATGTAATAATAAAGAGGATTCTGACAAATTCAAATTGGAATAAACTTTTCAAAAAGATCACTATTATGTTAGGAGAAAAAGCAGAGAAGTTTGGATGCGTTCTAGATGATATTAGATTATGAAGACCATGACACTAAGTGTGTTGTATAATCATTGATTAGGAACTAGGTACAAAGGATGACACTGTTTCCGGAGAACGGGGATCCTCTCCCGGCACGTTGTCCTATTCTTGACGTCTGGAACAATGGATTGAGCGAGACAACAAAATACTGTAGAGAAGACAAGTTTCGTTAGAATGGAAAGTACACTTGCAGACGTGGAAGCGGGCCTGAGCAAGACAGGCGTGGCTCAAAAGGCCTGGCGACAAAGCCTTCAGGGTTTTGTTACCTATTAGCTCTGGGTTGACACATTTTGAGAAGACTGAGCATTCTTGACTGACAATTAAGACTGGCAGGATTCCGTAATACATCATTTGCTTTCTGCGCATGTTTGTTCCCAGAATTCAGCCTGTTATAGTGGACTTAATGAACTTCTGGTCATATGCGTCGTCTTATGATCATGGTATAATGGGTTCACGTGAGTTGAATGTCGTTGTGGTCTTCATTGCACGGTACGATTTATTGACTAAAGCCGGTACACAATTTTCAGCCTTCTTCTTTCCTACTATGAGTTACCTTTAGCCTCAAAATGCCTTCTGGCTTGCTTAATTGAAGGCGGGCAGGGGCAGACCCTCTTACAATAGGACGAGCTCGGTGTCTATGCAGGCAGACCTGAAAGCTCCGATCTAACTTTCCTGCCTAACTCTCTTCTAAGAGCCATGAACTCGCTTCTTCTTAGTAGCAATGTTGAGGGACGGGAGGTCTCTTCTTCGGTATCTGCTTCCTGCTGAGGAGGGTCATTGTTCCTGCTGACTGGGGTTTCTGGGAGCTCTATCCCTTTCTGCCTCAGTCATGCCGGGGATCTTGGGTTTCTGCTGAAGTGCCACCCCAGTCGCTCGACAAGGAAAAGAAGATACAATGTTGTTATCTAAATCATCCATGTATTACTTTCTAATATTGTTTTACCAAAGAAGTGAGTAAAGGAGAACAGGCTGGGTTAATATATTTCTGAAAGAATAAAAAACCTTGGGCCTAAAGTCCCCTCCCTTCTCAGACCCTAAGGACCCTGCTTTGACTAGGGCCATTCCCTCATGGTGGTCCGATCATCCTTATCGAATGGCTGAGTCAGTGATTTACCAGTTTCAGGGTCATTATCTGGATTTGGGGGAGAGGGCCTTAGTCCCAAAGAAAGGAGGAATGAAAACTTAATTAAGATTACTAAAAGAAAAGAAACCAAAAAAAAACTAAGAACTCTGCAAGAGATGTCCCGTATTATTTCCCGCTAAAAGGTGCAGAATTTTACAGGTGATGTCCCATGTCAATATTAGGACAATTGGGAGATTTTTGGAATGACAGAACTGTAAGTGTAAAAATGTATGCCTGTGCGAGAACACACAAAAGAGAGAGACAGAGAGAGAGAGAGAGAGATAGAAAGAGAGAGACAGAGACAGAGACAGAGACAGAAACAGAGACAGAGATTTTGTTTGTGTGACAGGATCAAAAATAGGAAAGTTGAAACAATTGCTCAGTGTAGGCAAACGGTACATAGGTGTTCTTTGTAGTATTACCTCAACTCTTCCATAGGATTAAAAGTTGTAAAACCTAAATGCCGGAGAATAAATCAGGGGATGCAGGAAACAGATGCAGGTAACAGAGAGTAGAGCTCACCCTGCAATGCATATTCTGTTATTCTGGGTAACCTTGGGGCTGCATCGTGGGCTGTTATGTCTGGAGGATGACTTTGCCCTTTTCAAAATTGTGTCTCTGCATCCTGGCACAGTTTCCAGAGTATGTGTCAGGTCCATGTGGTGTGTGGAACAGAACCTTGTTTCCAGCGACAAGGATAGATTCAGGTCTGCGGACCAATAATCCAAATGGTGTTCCCAAGCATTGTATCAAGGCATTGGGATTTCTGGAAGAAACAAATGACACGGCCTGCTTCAACATAGATGTCACCAGGGCGCTTGGGTGTGCTTAGCTGACGATCGTCCCCCGGCAATGCCCTCTGAGCCACTCACACCTGTTTAAGCAGGAAAGAGCAGAACTTGCAGGGCTTAGTGGCTGCCCCAATTTCTCCTGTCATTACTCCTAGAAGGCCCATGAAATCCCGAGTGTCTACACTAACCAGGCCGATGCTCTTCCTGGCCCTTTCCAGGGTGGGATCGTGTTTTCTATTTCCACCCTTTATCCTCAATGTGATGGGTTACCTTAATCAATCTTCAAAGGGTGAACCAGCCTTGCATACCTGATTTATGTTTTTGGCCTCTAGGAGGCCAAAAATTTCCAGAGAACGTTACCTTTTTGAAAGCAACTTTTGATAAGGACTTTTTAAAGCTGCCATTGGTTGTATCAGATGGCCAGATCTTTGGTAATAGCCAAAGGGTCTGTCATAATTTTCAGATTCAAACACGTGTTGGCAAGGGAATCCAGGGATGAGACGATTGCATGAAATTCAATCAGTTGTGCAGATCCTTGAGTTTCATGCTTTTTAGAAACTTTTGTTCAAGATCAATCATGCACGATGGGTCCAATAGCATGTACAAATTCCCTTTACTTTTAAATCGGATGAACCCAAAGTTCTTCTCATTACGTAGAGGATTGCAGGAGAGGTATGACCAACTTCAGCACTTGTGTCATCTGTCAAACAATGGAAAGGCAGAGAAATCCACCTTCTCCTGCAGGGGACATATGCCAGAGGAGATCCATTGGGCTGTATCATGCAGTATGGAGATAATGGTGTCTGTGCCAAGATTGTGGAGTGCTGTTTCCGTGACCCAAGGGAGAATTGATAGCTCTGTGCCGACGATGGAAAGTAAAGGGCTTAGGGCCTATTTCCAGGAGAGTCCAGTATGAGGCCAACGATTGCCACTCTTCTGGCATTTGGCACGAGGCCAAGTGCTTCAGTAGGTCATGGGTGACTTCTGACTATCGTAGATGGTCCGGAGATTTCCCGAAATACAAATGAATGTCTACAGTGTTTGCGCAGTGAAAATTTGGCTGGGTTAATATATTTCTGCAAAATTAAAAAACTGTGGCCTAAAATCCCCTCCTTAAGGACCCGGATTTGAGTAGGGCCATTAATTCTCGTTGGTCCGATGATCCTTATCAAAAGCCAGAGGAGGTGAGTTACCAGTTTCAGGGTCATTATCTACATTTGGGAGAGAAGGCCTTTGTCCCACAGAATAGAGAGAAGAGAACTTAATTAGGTTTCCTACAAAAAAATGAAAGCAAAAAACGAGGAACTCAGCAAGATTTATCCAGTATGATTTCCCGCTAAAAGATGCAGAGTTTTACAGGTGATGTCCCGTATCAATATTAGTACAATTGGGAGATATTTTGGACTGACAGCAGTGTAATTTTAAAAGAGTATGACTGTGTCAGATAAAACGAAATAGAGAGAGAGAGAGAGACAGAGAGAGAGACAGAGACAGAGAGACAGAGAGACAGAGAAAGAGATCGAGAGAGAGAGAGAGAGAATTAGTTTGTGTGATGGGATCAAAAATAGGAAAGTTGAAACAATTGCTCAGTGTAGGCAAACGGTACATAGGTGTTCTTTGTAGTATTACCTCAACTCTTCCATAGGATTTAAAGTTGTAAAACCTAAATGCTGGAGAATAAATCGGGGGCGCAGGAAACCGATGCGGGAAACTGAGAGGAGAGCTC
>NW_011889624.1:46806-50589 GCF_000151845.1 Pteropus vampyrus | reverse complement strand
ATCTTGTAAATACCATGTAAAGGTGTATTTGAGTGTTACCCAGACCGTGGATTCATTTTGAGCAGCTGCATTTCGTGCAGGAATTACAGTTGGTCCAGATTAGAAAGCAAAGGAGGAGCAATAAAACTCCCTTTCTCCTTATCCCACTGCCTTTCTGTAAGTCCCAGAGCCTGATAGCTGCAACACCAAGAGGAATCAGGGCGACTCACAATGGCTCTCAGAACGTTGTGACCACACTCAAAGGCAAGATCTGAACACTGATCGCCACGATCTGGGTTACTTCTGCTTTGGGGCTGAATAGGGTGCGTGACTGAGAGCTGCTAGAAGAGAACAGACAGGTATGACATATCCGACTTGCTCTTTTCTGAAAGTTTCCGTTTAATGATTTCGGACCGCAGTTGACCAAAGGTAACATACCACTGGAAGCCAAACCACACATGAGTGGGGACTACTGTCTTGCCTCATCTGATCTTCAGAAACCCGTAAGAGTGGAGTTGCTGTTGTGATCCCTACTTTGCAAAGAGGATCAGAATTGATGGCATTTGCCCGAGATCGCACAGAACTGGGACTGGAAATCGGATCACCTGTCCCTTGAGACCGTGTCCCTAACGCCTTCTGTATGCGTTGTATTTTTACTAATTTGGACGAATGACAGTCCTCAACCTGATATGACACATCAGGATTGGAGTTCCTCAGCTCAATCGGTTTGTTGAAGGCAGACGAAAATGCCACATTGGCTTGGTGTATCTGCATGTTTTCTCTCCCAGACCACTGAGCAGCCTCAATTCCTGCAGGAGCGGCAATTTATCTAGAAGGGAAGGCAAGGAGGGAGAGGACCAGTTCCCTCTCTCCCCCTCCCACTATTTCCCTGAGTCCCAAGGCCTGAATGCTTAGACACCAAGACGTGTCATCACGCCTCAAAATGGCCTTCAGCACCGAGTAATCACACCTGTTGATATGAGCCACGGCCTGGCAACAACCACTTGGGTTACTTCGTGATCAGATCTGAGAAAAGTAAGGGAGATGCTGCTGGAGTGAAAGCAGATATTACCTGTGACTGGATATCCTCTGCTCGTCTGCTTCTCTGTTCCCTGGACATTCAGCTCTCTTGGCCTCAGCACTCTTCATAGGCTTGAGCAAACTGTCCCCACTGAAAACTTCTCCCGTGGGAGCCATTACCAAAATGACCTAATGCTGTTCATTTTGTTTCAACAGGTCAACTGGGCAGTGGTCAGTGATTCTGGCTTCAAGATCTGATTACTCAGAGAGAGTCGCAAGGGAACTCATTCCCAGGAAGGATTTTATTACTCTTTTTCCATCTCTAGATTCAACCATGGCCATGGCATATAAACCACTGCTTCTGGAAAATGCCAATTCCCTGATATGGGGTTTTTACTTGTAGAGAAGAGGGCTGTGAGTAGTCACAATCCTCAAGTCACATTACCTTGCAAGTCTCTGGCATAGAACAACGATATAGTTAACAATCAAATGTGATGCCTGTGAGTATTGCCCAGAGATAGGGCATGGATTTTTACAGGATGGGAGGGCACTAATCCCGAGCGCATGGCTTGTTGTCTTTTAGAGTGATCCTGTCCAATTTCATTTCCTTTTCTTGATAAATTATAACTTAGTTACATATGGCAATAGGACAGCTGCCTTAAGTGCACGTCTCTATAGAATAAACAAGTCAATCACGAGATAATTTGCGAAAAGAATAGATACAACTAAAACACACAAAAGAAGACGTTTTCTACTCCTCCAAGAATGAGGTATGAAATAACAAATAAATCTATGCATTCAGTGCAATATAGTCATGAACGCCAACAGAAGTTTGCCATGAATGAGCCAATTATTCAGTACACGGAAGAGAACACATTTGGGAATAGCCATGAGAGCGAACTTTCCCTACGACATATGAACATCTAGGCTACTGATTTAACAATTAAAACAGGGATTGACACTCTGTCAATGGAAAAGAATAGATCAGGAAACAGACCCATGTTCATGACAAAAGGAAAAAAATAAGCTTGGCATTTCAAATCAGACGATGCCCTCAGAGAAATCTCTTGTGATTACTACTGGAAACAAGTGTGTGTGTTGGGGAGGAGCCAGGAGAAAGACACCTCTGCGTCTACTGGATTAAATTGGTTGCATCATCTTTCTCAGGCTTTCTCGGTTGAGCTCTCTTCCGGGGACATCTGTGTTGTCGACCAATCATGGCACAAGGACATTCCGACGTCATTCCCAACAAGCCCTCACCTATCCACAAGAGGGCCGATAAACACATAAAAGGCTTAAAATCTAAACAAAACCACAAACAAACCCCACCCCATAACATATCGAAGCTGAAGGATTCATGGCAAGTGCAGAAAATGTAAACCATTATGACGAAATAATGCCAACTAACTGATGGAGAAGAAAATTCCTGTTAAAAGTATTCATATTTTTAGCCCGCTTGATAATAATTCATTGAGGAAAAAGGTTTCTTTGGATGCAAAATCATTGGGTAAAAGATCGTAGAAAACTATGACATTTACACACGCTCCGATTACTTAGTGATTATAAAGAGGAAATTGTCCTTTGATTACCATCGAGATATCGTGAGACTCTTTCATCTTTAACTCAATGTAATAATCAAGAAGAGTATGAGAAATTAAAATTGGAATAAAGTTTTCAAAAATAGTCACTATCGTGTAAGGAGAAAAAGCAGCCAAGTTTCGATGCGTTCTAGATGATATTAGATTATGAAGACCATGACACTAAGTTCATTTTATATTCTTTCATTAGGAACGAGGTACAAAGGAAGACAATGTTACTGGAGAGCAGGGATCCACTCCCGGCACGTCATCCCATTCTTGACGTCTGGAAAAATGGATTGAGCGAGACAACGAAATACTGTAGAGAAGACCAGCTTCGTTGAAAGGGAAAGTACACTTGCAGATGTGGAAGCGGGCCTGAGCAAGAGAGGCATGGCTCAAAAGGCCTGGCGACAAAGCCTTCGGGGTTTTGTTCCCTATTTGCTCTGGGTGGGCACTTTTTGAGAGGACTGAGCATTCTTGATTGACAATTAAAACTGGCAGGACTCCGTGATACAACATTTACTTTCTGTGCATATTCGTTCCTAGAATTCAGCCTGTTATAATGGACTTAATGAACTTCTGGGCATTCGCTTTGCGTTATGATCATGGTATAATGGGGTTCGGATGAGGTGAAGGTCATTGAGGTCTTCATTGCACGATGCGATTTACTGGTTAATACCCGTACCCAAATTTCTGTCTTCTTGTTTACTGCTATGAGTTACCTTTAGCCCCAAAATGCCTTCAGGCTTGCTTAATTGTGGGTGGGCAGGGGTCCACCCTTCTTACAATAGGACGACCTCAATGTCTTCGCAGGCAAACCTGAGAGCCCTGATCTGACTTTCCTGCCTAACTCTTTCCTAAGAGCCATGACCTGCTTCTTTTTAGTAGCGATGTTGAGGGACGGGAGGTCTCTTCTTCTGTATCTGCTTCCTGCTGAGAAGGGTCATCGTCCCTGTCTATTGGGGTTTCATGGAGCTCTATCCCTTTTTGCCTCGGTCAGGCCGAGATCTTTGTATTCTACTGCACTGCCACCCCAGTCGCTAGATAAGGAAAAGAAGATACAAGGTTGTTATCGAAATCATTTCTGTATTACTTTCTACTATTGTTTTACCAAAGAAGTGAGTAAAGGAGAACAGGCTGGGTTAATATATTTCTGAAAGAATAAAAAACTTTGGATTAAAATTTCCTCCCTTCTCAGACCCTA
>NW_011889624.1:42419-44661 GCF_000151845.1 Pteropus vampyrus | reverse complement strand
GATACGATCGAATGTTCACACTTGATTGAACACAAGTAGTTGCATAGCCAACAACCTCAGAAACACCTAAGGGAGGAAGTGTAGCTGTCATCCCCACGTAACAAAGGGGGAACGTGTGGATCCGAGAGGTCAAAAGACTTGCCCGAGGTCACACGGAACTGGGATTCAAAAACAAGCATCCTGTCTCTCGAGCTTCTGCTCCTAACCACTTCTGTGTACAGCAGCATGTTACTAATGTGGGCAAATGCTAGTTCTCTTCATAGCTATTTCCCCTCTAGGTTGAGGTTTATCTAGTCAATTCATCTGGTAATTACCATGTAAAGGCGTATCTGAATGTTACCCAGACCGTGGAGTCATTCTGAGCAGCTGCATTTCCTACAGGAATCACAGTTGGTCCGGATTAGAGAGCAAAGTAGGAGCACAAAAACCCCCTTTCTCCTTATCCCGCTGCCTTTCTGTAAGTCCCAGGGCCTGATAGCTGAAGCACCAAGAGGAATCGGGGCGACTCACAATGGCTCTCAGAACTTTGTGAGTGCGCTCAAAGGCAAGATCTGAACACTGATCACCAGTACCTGGGTTACTTCTGGTTCGGGGCTGAATACGGTGAGTGACCAAGACTTGTCAGAAGAGAGGAAACAGATATCACATATGTGAATTGCTTATTTCCGAAAGTTTCCATTTAATATTTTCAGAGCGCAGTTGACCAAAGGTAACATACCGCTGGGAGCCAAACTGCACATGAACGGGGACCACTGTCTCGTATCATCTGATATTCAGAAACCCTTAAGAGTGGAGTTGCTGTTGTGATCCCTACTTTGCAAAGAGGATCAGAGTTGATGGCATTTGCCCGAGATCGCACAGGAATGGGACGGAATATCAGATCACCTGTCCCTTGAGACCGTGTCCCTAACGCCTTCTCTATGCGTTGTATTTTTACTAATTTGGACAAATGACAGTCCTCAACCTGACATTACACATTAGGGTTGGTGTTCCTCAGCTCAATCGGTTTGATGATGGCAGAAGAAAATGCCACATTCTCTTGGTGTATCTGCATGTTTTCTCTCCCAGACCACTGAGCAGCCTCGGTTCCTGCAGGAGCGGCAATTTATCTAGAAGGGAAGGCAAGGAGGAAGAGGACCAGTAACCTCACTCCCCCTCCCACTATTTCCCTGAGTCCCAGGTCCTGATTGGTTAGGCAGCTAGACGTGTCATCACGCCTCACAATGACATTCAGAAGTGAGTCATCACACCTGTTGATATGAGCCAAGGCCTGGCAACAACCACTTGGGTGACTTCGTGATCAGGCCTGAGAATAGTAAGTGAGATACTGCTGGAGGGAAAGTAGATATTACCTAGGACTGGGTATTGTCTGCTCGTCTGCTTCTCTTTTCCCTGGACATTCAGCTATCTTGGCCTCAGCACTCTTCATAGGCTTGATCAAACTCTCCCGACTGAAATCTTCTCCCATGGGACCATTTACCGAAATGCCTTAATGCTGTTCATTGTGTTTCAACAGTTCAACTGGGCAGTGGTCAGCGATTCTGGCTTCAAGATCTGATCACTCAGAGAGGCGCAAGTTAACTCGGTCTCAGGTAGGATTTTATTACTCTTTCTCCATCTCTAGATTCAACCTTGGCCATGGCACTTAAACCGCTGCTTCTGGAAAATGCCGATTCCCTGGTATGGGGTATTTGCTTGTAGAAAAGAGGGCTGTGAGTAGTCACAATCCTCAAGCCACATTACCTTGTAAGTCTCTGCTACAGTACAACGATATAGTTAACATTGAAATGTGACGCCTGTTGGTATTGCCCAGAGATAGGGCATGGGTTTTTACAGAATGGGAGGGGACTAATGCTGAGCGCATGGCTTGTTGTCTTTTAGAGTGCTCCTGTCCAATTTCATTTCCTAATCTTGATACACTATAACTTAGTTCCATGTCACAATTGGACAGCTGCCTGAAGTGCACTTCTCTATAGAATAAGCAAATCAAACACAAGATAATTTGCGAAAAGAATAGATACAACTAAAACACGCAAAAGGAGACGTTATATACTCCTCTAAGAATGAGGTATGAAATAACAAATAAATCTATGCATTCAGTGCAAATATAGTCATGAACGCCAACAGAAGTTAGCCATGAATGAGTCGAGTATTGAGTACACGGAAGAGAACCCATTTGGGAATCACCATGATAGTGGTCTTTCCCTACGATATATGAATATCTAGTCTATTGATTTAACAA
>NW_011889624.1:40677-42369 GCF_000151845.1 Pteropus vampyrus | reverse complement strand
AAAATTGCGTCTCTGCATCCTTGCAGTTTCCAGAGTATGTATCAAGTCCATGTGCTGTGTGGAACAGAGCTCTGTTTCCTGAGTCAAGGAAAGTGTCAGCTCTGTGGACCAGCAATCCAAATGGTGTTTCCAAGCATTGACTCAGGACATTGTGTTTTCTGGAAGAAACAAATAACCAGACTCCTTCAACGTAGATGTCACCGTGGCACTTGGGTGTGCTTACCTGACGATCGTCCCCTGGCAATGCCCTCTGAGCCTCTCCCACCTGTTTCAGCAGGACAGAGCAGAACTTGCAGGGCTTTGTGGCGGCCCCTCTTTCTCCTGTCATTACTCCTAGAAGACCCATGAAATCCCAAGTGTCTCCACTAACCGGGCAGATGCTCTTCCTGGGCCTTTCCAGTGTGGGATCGGGTTTTCTATTTCCACCCTTTATCCTCGATGTGAGGGATTACATTAATCAATCTTCAAATGTTGAACCAGCCTTGCATACCTGATTTATGTTTTTGGCCTCTAGGAGGCCAGAAATTTCCAGAGAACATTACCTTGTTGAAAGTAACCTTGGATAAGGACTTTTTGAAGCTGCCATTGGTTGTATCAGATGGCCAGACCTTTGGCAATGGCCAAAGGATCTGTCATAATTTTCAGATTCGAGGACTTGTTGGCAAGGGAATCCAGGGCTGAGAAAACTGCCTGAAATTCAATCAGTTGTGCACATCCTTGACTTTCATGCTTTTTAGAAACTTCTTGCTCAAGCTCCATCATGCACGATGGTGCCAATACCCTGTACAAATTCCCTTTATTTTTCAGTCGGTTGATCCCAAAGTTCTTCCGATGAAGTCAAGGATTGCAGGAGAGGGATGACCAACTTCAGCACTTGTGGCTGAGTTATACTCATGTACTCTCTATTTTAAGTTTGGTAACTGCCCTCAGAGTATAGTAGTAGTTTGTTTATAGTTAGCAGGATCCCCAAAGTACAGGCGCAACGGGACTTTGAGCCCCAGTACCGATTAGGTAATGAGGGTTTACCAGGTGGCGCATTTTAGTGGATGCTAAATTTATCCCAAACTCAGAGGCATAATTGCCAACCGACATCTTTTTATCGTTTTATGGTACAGAGGGTTCCCCAACTTAAGGTGGTTCGACTTAAGGACTTTTTGACCTTGCGATGGTGCGAAAATGATGCACATTCCGTGGTAACTCTACCTCGAATTTTGAATTTTCCTCTTTTCCTGGCTAGCGATTTGAGGTATGATATTCTCTCGTGGTGCTGGGCAGCGATAGAGAGCCTTAGCTCCCCGACAGCCGCATGAACACAGGGTTCAACTGCCGATAAGTAGTGTCCTTTGCGTTGAAGCGCTTTTTAGACATCGTGTGTCGGTTTTCCGCATCCTGTCGTGTCTACAAAACACTCAAATGTGTCTGCTGCTTCCGGTGAGAAGAAGAGGTAGGCAATTGCTGCAGATACAGCCTAAATGTAAGCGCTCCGGGCCTCTTTCAGGTAGACTAAGCTAAGCTATGATGTTTGGTAGTTTAGGTGTAGTAAATTCATTTTGACTTGCCATATTTTCAACTAAGGATAGGTTTGTCAGGACTAATCTTACCCCATCCTATCTGGTTTTCTAGGAAAAGGATTTCCCACTGTGTAAAACTCTGCATCTGTCTTTCAGTTTCGTTTTTTCTATTTTTTATTTC
>NW_011889624.1:33986-36327 GCF_000151845.1 Pteropus vampyrus | reverse complement strand
ACTCGGTCTCAGGTAGGATTTTATTACTCTTTCTCCATCTCTAGATTCAACCTTGGCCATGGCACTTAAACCGCTGCTTCTGGAAAATGCCAATTCCCTGGTATGCGGTATTTACTTGTAGAAAAGAGGGCTGTGAGTAGTCACAATCCTCAAGCCACATTACTTTGTAAGTCTCTGCTACAGTACAACGATATAGTTAACATTGAAATGTGACGCCTGTGGGTATTGCCCAGAGATAGGACATGGGTTTTTACAGAATGGGAGGGGACTAATGCTGAGCACATGGCTTGTTGTCTTTTAGAGTTCTCCTGTCCAATTTCATTTCCTAATCTTGATACACTATAACTTAGTTCCATGTCACAATTGGACAGCTGCCTTAAGCGCATTTCTCTATAGAATAAGCAAATCAAACACGAGATAACTTGCGAAAAGAATAGATACAACTAAAACACGCAAAAGAAGACGTTATATAATCCTCTAAGAATGAGGTATGAAATAATAAATAAATCTATGCATTCAGTGCAAATATAGTCATGAACGCCAACAGAAGTTAGCCATGAATGAGCGAGTATTGAGTACACGGAAGAGAACCCATTTGGGAATCACCATGATAGTGGTCTTTCCCTACGATATATGAATATCTAGTCTATTGATTTAGCAATTAAAACAGGGATTGACACTCTGTCAATGGAAAGAATAGATCAGGTCACAGACCCATGTTCATGACAAAAGGAAAAAAAAAAAAGATAAGCTTGGCATTTCAAGTCAGACGCTGCCCCCAGAGCAAACTCTTAGGATTCCTACTGAAAACAGGTGTGTGTTTTGGGGAGGAGCCAGGAGAAAGAGGCCCCTGGGCCTACTGGATTAACTGGGTCGCATCATGTTTCTCAGGCTTTCTTGGTTGAGCTCTCTTCCGGGGACATCTGAGGTGTCGACCAATCATGGATAAAGGACATTCTGATGTCGTTACCTACAAGCCTTCACCTATCCCAATGAAGGCCGATAAACACATAAAACCTAAAGTAGCCTCTAGAAATGTGCTGAGCTATTTACTCAGTAGGCAACTGGGCATGCAGGGAAATGATGTGAATCTGTCAAAGTGGCTCTGGATGCGAACAAAAGCTATAGCGCCGTGGAGTTGGCCTTTGCAAAGAGCCATGGGACCTACCAGCTAATGCCTCACCATACTTTTGGGAATTGCGAGAAAAAATCATGCAGAATAAAACTCCACCCGTCTTTGAGCTTTTAAAATAAAAGCTACGTTTTACTAATTTGAGTTTGATGTGTTTTTATGCTGATACATCTCTCTTGGCTTCCACTGGAGGGTAATCCGATTTTTGACCCTCTTCCTTCCTCCTTCCACTCACATCTACCCCCAGGGCAAGGGTTAGATTGTGGATTAAGGCAACAGAAAACTTGGGACCCAGATAGACCTCCCCCTTCTCCCTATTCTGTGCTATTCTTGGTCCTCTAACTAAGGCTAGCTCCTTCCCTCTATGCAGCCTGAATTGGCTTCATCCATAACCTCTATTTTGAACCCAAGGTAAGTCAACAATTACTGTCAGCTCAAGTGTTGTCAGGACCCTTGTCTTTCTGATTTAAGAAAGTGAGAAAAGACTGGTCTCAGTGAATGAGCTTTTGCAAGAAGGAGGATCACGGATGCGGCAAGACCCAGAGCTAGTGGGACAGGGCAGGATCAAAGACCCATGAGCAGAAGAAGAAGCAAGCAGTTATTCCATTTGGGTCTGGGAGCTTTTGTTAAAAGGGGTGCCATACAGAGCTGCCCCTCCCTGTGAGAACAGTTCCTTCGCCTTCCTGCTGTGTGTTCCCTTCCTTCTTCCCGGATTCTGCATAAGACAGGTGAGCTCGGAATTGTTCCTGTGTCATTGGGTGCAATCAGATGGTGCTTCTCGGTACCAGAGATTTCCAAACATCTTGCAATTACAAATCCATATTTTTTACTTAACTCAGCTCTTCTTATTTTTCATTTTTCTTTCAGCATGCAGAGCTCTGATTCATGTCATAGCCTTCAACTATATCATGAAGTTCAGATGTAGAATAAGAGAAACTTCCCATTGGACATACAAGTGTTTTACACCTAGTAGAACTTTTGCACATGTTGCAATTTTCTAGCAGATTTCTAATTCCAAGCATTAACACACTTGTTCGCATGTTAATCTTACCTATCTATAACTTACTACGACCTATTCATGAAAATTTTTTGAGCTGAGGGAAGAAATGATTGAGCCTTGCCCGTTGAGGGGACTCAATCACTTCTAGTTTAAAACTTATACATCTGTGTAAATAATCACTATGTTTTGGCATTGAAATTGTGTAAATT
>NW_011889624.1:33012-33501 GCF_000151845.1 Pteropus vampyrus | reverse complement strand
TGGATGGCTATAACAGATCCTTCTTTGCCTTCAGCGCATAGCAGCATCTTCACTTGGTGCTGATAGCTGCTGCCATGGCCCTCAATCAGGAGAATCCACGCTCTGGGGCATTGTTTCTGAGTCCCAGGCCTTGTCTTGTTTTCAGTCATCTCGGCATTTCTATGGAGTCTCTTCCTAGGGCCTGCAGTTGAAACTCCCTCCTGAGATAAAAATGCCTTGGGGAACTCGCGGGCACTCTCTCGTGGTCTCTCCTCTCTAAAGGCCATGCTGTCATTCCTCACCTCCCCTGAACTCCTCCTGTTGTTGTGCGGCACTGAGTGGATGTCTCCTTCGCAAAGGTCCAGGTAGAATAGGAGGCCAGGTGACATTCTGCTGCGGGATTCACGACCTTTCACATTTCCTTTTTCGATGCTCTCTCCTGCCTATCCAAGCCGCTTTCTGTGGTCACTTTCATAGAGTTACACAACCGATGCATTGTGCAATTGAAGT
>NW_011889624.1:0-32962 GCF_000151845.1 Pteropus vampyrus | reverse complement strand
GTAGAATAGGAGGCCAGGTGACATTCTGCTGCGGGATTCACGACCTTTCACATTTCCTTTTTCGATGCTCTCTCCTGCCTATCCAAGCCGCTTTCTGTGGTCACTTTCATAGAGTTACACAACCGATGCATTGTGCAATTGAAGTGAACCCATTCACATGTAATGTACCCTCGAGTTTGCAGTGCACAGCTGGCCAGCAAGCACGTGCTGACACTATGCCCAGCCCAGTGCCCGAATCTGGAAGGGCCCCAGGCCCACCTTGCGGTGAGAAATCAGCAATATCGTCTCCTGGGTCCTGCTTATGCATGGCTAAATATGCATATGTCGAGGCTCTGAGCGTTGTTTATCTAGGGCTCTGTATAATACGTATTACTTTAAACAAAACCAGGATCTTGCAAATGAAGACATCAGCTTTCAAACCTAAGGTCTATGCAATGGGCTTTCAGAAGGCATTTCAGAAATCCAAAGCTGCTCTTCTAGTGCTTGTTTCTGCCATCCCTACTCTCAGGTAATGATTCTGTCCTCCGTAGATCAAGATGATCTGTGTAGTATGTCCCAGGCCTTTAATGACTAGACTTTTTGTGTATCCTCAGGAAAACAGAGAAATTATGACTTATTAACTAGAAGCCTGTTGGTAGAAACCTGTATTATGATGTCCCCAGCCGAAGATGGCGAGACTCGGCTCGAATCCTTTGCAGAACTAGATGGCCGTAGTTTAATTCTGTGTCCTAGCGTGCAGAACGCGACTTCTGTTCAAAAGTACTTAAAGACTCAAAATCTAAAGAAAGCCACAAACAACTCCCTCATCCAATAACATATCTAAGCTGAAGGGTTCATGGCAAATGCAGAAAATATAAACCATTTAGAGCAAATAATGCCAACTATCTGATGGAGAAGAAAATTCCCGTTTAAAGTATTCATATTTTTAGCCCGCTAGATAATAATTTATTGAGGAAAAAGGTATCTTTCAATGCAAAATCATTGGGTGAAAGATCGTAGAAAACTATGACATTTACACACGCTCCAATTACTTAGTGATTATAAAGAGGAAATTGTCCGTTGATTACCATGGAGAAATCGTTGAGACTCTTTCATCTTTAACTCCAATGTAATAATAAAGAAGATTCTGACAAATTAACATGGGAATAAGCTTTTCGAAAACATCACTATTATGTAAGGAGAAAATGCAGCCAAGTTTGGATGCGTTCTAGATGATATTATATTATGAAGACCATGACACTCAGTGTATTGTATAATCTTTGATTAGGAACGAGGCACAAAGGATGACACGGTTCCTGGAGAGCAGGGATCCTCTCCTGGCACGTCTTCCAATTCTTGACGTCTGGAACAATGGATTGAGCGAGACAACGAAATACTGTAGAGAAGACAAGCTTCATTAGAAGGGAAAGTACACTTGCAGATGTGGAAGCGGGCCTTAGCAAGAGAGGAGAGCCTCAAAATGCCTGGCGACAAAGCCTTCCACGTTTTGTTCCCTATTTGCTCTGGGTGGGCACTATCTGAGAGGACTGAGCATTCTTGATTGACAATTAAGACTGGCAGGACTCTGTGATTCATCATTTGCTTTCTTCGCATGTTCGTTCCCAGAATTCAGCCTGTTATAATGGACTTAATGAAATGGGCATATGCGTCGTCTTATGATCATGGTATAATGGGGTTCAGGTGAGTTGAAGGTCATTGAGGTCTTCATTGCACAGTGTGATTTACTGGCTAAAAGCGGTACCCAATTTTCTGCCTTCTTGTTTACTGCTATGAGTTACCTTTAGCCCCAAAATGCCTTCTGGCTTGCTTAATTGTGGGCTTGCTGGGGCCGACCCTTCCTAAAAAAGGAAGAACTCGGTGTCTTTCCATGCAGACCGGAAATCACCGATCTAACTTTCCTGCCTAACTCCTTTCTGAGAGCTATGAACCCGCTTCTTGTTACTAGCGATGTTGAAGGATGGGAGGTCTCTTCTCCTGTCTCTGCTTCCTGCTGAGAATGGTTATCGTCCCTGTCTATTGGGGTTTCACAGAACTCTATTGCTTTCTGCCTCATTCAGGCCGGGATGTTGGGTTTCTGCTGCAGTACCGCCCCAGTCGCTAGACAAGGAAAAGAAGATACAAAGTTGTTATCTAAATCATCTATGTATTACTTTCTACTATTGTTTTACCGAAGAAGTGAGTACAGGAGAACAGGCTGGGTTAATATATTTCTGAAAGAATAAAAAACCTTTGGCCTGAAGTCCCCTCCGTTCTCAGACCCTAAAGACCCTGCTTTGACTAGGGCCATTCCCTCATGGTGGTCCGATGATCCTTATTAAAAGCCAGAGGAGGTGAATTACCAGTTTCAGGGTCATTATCTGTATTTGTGGGAGAGGGCCCTTTTCCCACAGAAAGGAGGAAAAAAAAATCTTAATTAGGATTACTAAAAAAAAAAAGAAAACAAAAACTAGGAACTCTGCAAGAGATTCTCCGTATCATTTCCTGCTAAAAGGTGCAGAATTTTACAGGTGATGTCCCGTATCAATATTAGGACAATTGGGGGATTTTTGGAATGACAGAATTGTTACTGTAAACATGTATACCTGTGTAAGAACAACCGAAAGAGAGACAGAGAGAGAAAGAGAGAGAGAGAGAGAAAGAGAAAGAGAGAGAGAGAGAGAGAGAGAGAGAGAGAGACAGACAGACAGACAGACAGACAGACAGACAGACAGACAGACAGAGACAGAGAGAGACAGAGAGACAGAGAGAGACAGAGAGAGATACAGAGAATTATTTTGTGTGACAGGATCAAAAATAGGAAAGTTGAAACAATTGATCAGTGTAGGCAAACGGTATACAGGTGTTCTTTGTAGTATTTCCTCAACTCTTCCATAGGATTGAAAGTTGTAAAACCAAAATGCTGGAGAATAATTCAGGGGATGCAGGAAACAGATGCAGGGAACTGAGAGGAGAGCTCCCCCTGCATACCACATTCTGTTAGTCTGGGTGAACTTGGGGCTGCATTGTGGGCTGTTATGTTTGGAGAATGACTGTGTCCTTTTCAAAATTGTGTCTCTGCATCCTCGCTCAGTTTCCAGAGTATATGTCAGGTCCATGTTGTGTGAGAAACTGAGCCATTTTTCCAGCGACAAGGATAGCGTGAGCTCTGGGGCCAACAATCCAAATGGTGTTCCCAAGCATTGTCTCAAGGCATTGGGATTTGTGGAAGAAACAAATGACACAGACTGCATCAACATAGAAGTCACTGCGGCGCTTGGGTGTGCTTAACTGACGATCGTCCCACGGCAATGCCCTCTGAGCCTCTCCCACCTGTTTCAGCAGGAAAGAGCAGAACTTGCAGGGCTCAGTGGCTGCCCCTCTTTCTCCTGTCATTTCTTCTAGAATGCCCATGAAATCCCAAGTGTCTCCACTAACCGGGCCGATGCTCTTCATGGGCCTCTCCAGTGTGGGATCGGGTTTTTTATTTCCACCCTTTATCCTCGATGTGACGGAGTTCATTAATCAATCTTCAAATGTTGAACCAGCCTTGCATACCTGATTTATGTTTCTGGCGTCTAGGAGGCCAAAAATTTCCAGAGAACGTTACCTTGTTGAAAGCAACCTTGGATAAGGATTTTTTGAAGCTGCCATTAGTTGAATCAGACGGCCAGATCTTTGGCAATGGCCAAAGGATCTGTCATAATTTTCAGATTTGATGCCTTTTTGGCAAGGGTATACAGGGCTGAGACATCTGTCTTAAATTCAATCAGTTGTGCAGATCCTTGAGTTTCATGCTGTTTAGAATGTTTTGTTCAAGCTCCATCATGCACGATGGTGCCGATAGCCTGTACAAATTCCTTATACTTTTCAGTCGGTTGATCCCAAAGTTCTTCCCATTAAATAAAGGATTGCAGGAGAGGGATGAGCAACTTCAGCACTTGTGGCATCTGTCAAACAATGGAAGGGCAGAGAAAGCCACCTTTCCTGCAGGTGGGATATGGCAGAGGGGCCCCATTGGGCTCTATCATGCAGTAAGGGGATTTCGGTGTCCGTGCCAAGATCGTGGATTGCTGTTTCCATGACCCAAGGCAGAATTGGTAGCTCTGTGCAGAGGATGGAAAGTAACGGGCTTAGGGCCTATTTCCAAGAGAGTCCAGTATGCGTCCAACGATTGCCACTCTTCTGGCATATGTTATGGGGCCAAGTGCATCGGAAGGTCATGGGTGACTTCTGACTATCGTAGATGGTACGGAGATTTCCCGAAGTACAAAAGAATGTCTCCAATGATTGCATAGTGAAAAGGTGGCTGGAGGGCCACTCATAACAGTGCGCGTTGTATTGTAATGTGGACAAATTCTAGGGCCATGTGTCAGAGGGAGCCCCATTCAAGGTGGGTTCATCCAAAAGGATCAACATAAATGGTTTAAGTAATAGTTTAAAACGAGCCACGTAGTGTCTGAAGAACTCACAACTGATGAAATGATGTGTTAAAAATTAGTTTTCTTTCTTTAATGTGGTTACTGACGTTTTCGGTCAATAGCTGTGTCTGAGTCAGGGGAGCAGATGTAACTATAGAAGTAGAGGTTACAGTGATGGGAACTACATACCAGTGAATGTGGGCAGCCTATGGAAGCTGCCAAAGGGAGAGAATGGATTCCCACAGGGCCAAATGGAACACAGGGGTGCCACCCCATTTTAGAATGCTGTCTATCAAAACTATAATACGTTTGTGTTCTTTTAAGCTACTAAGTTTGTGGCGGTTTGTTATAGCTGTGAAAGAAAACCGGAACAGGGGAATTAATGAGTGGCCCTTGATATCAAGTTCGAGGAACTCCACCATGAAGGAACATTCCTTTGTTTACCAAGATTCAGACAAGACTCTTAGACAGTTAGGCTGGCCAAATTCGTCTGTTCAATGGAGACAAAGTTGCAATAATGAACATTTATCAATACATCATGCATACTAAGTTTCAAATCTCAAAGG
The DNA here is from genome assembly GCF_000151845.1 of Pteropus vampyrus. Lineage (NCBI taxonomy): Eukaryota > Metazoa > Chordata > Mammalia > Chiroptera > Pteropodidae > Pteropus > Pteropus vampyrus. Next base: position 27,999 of record NW_011889624.1, on the reverse strand, counting down.
CCCTTCTTTAATTTTGATTGGGATTCACCAACCATTTCGGGGTGGGAAGACGTGAGTTCTATGGGGTCATGTTTCCTCAAGCCTGTCGTAGGTGCCAAAGACTTCATTTTCAGTTTTTACTCAGAGAGTCCGAGTGTCCGGGCCCACTTGGGATATGTCAAGGCAGTGGGCACTATGGCTGTGGAATATTGAAGCGAAGCCAAAGTTCCAATGTTTAGGCTGAGTGATACTCATGTACTCTCTATTTTATTTTATCGTTGTACTGTAGCAGAGACTTAGAAAGTAATGTGGCTTGAGGATTGTGACTACTCACAGCCCTCTTTTCTACAAGTAAATACCCCATACCAGGGAATTAGCATTTTCCAGAAGCAGCGGTTTAAGTGCCATGGCCAAGGTTGAATCTAGAGATGGAGAAAGACTAATAAAATCCTACCTGAAACCGAGTTCCCTTGCGACTCTCTCTGAGTAATCAGATCTTGAAGCCAGAATCGCTGACCACTGCCCAGTTGACCTGTTGAAACACAATGCATTAGGACATTTTGGTACCTGCTTCCGCGGTAGAAGTTGTCAGCGGGGAGAGTTTGCTCAAGCCTATGAAGAGTCCCGAGGCCAAGATAGCTGAGTGTCCAGGGAACAGAGAAGCAGATGAGCAGACGATTCCCAGTCATAGATAATATCTGCTTTCCCTCCAGAAGCATCTCCCTTACTATTCTCTAGCCTGATCACGAAGTAACCCAAGTGGTTGTGGCCAGGCCTTGGCTCATATCAACTGGTGTGATGACTCGGCTCTGAAGGTCATTGTGAGGCGTGATGACACATCTTGGTGCCTGTTCAATCAGGCCCTGGACTCAGGAAAGTAGTGGGAGGAGGAGAGAGGGAACTGGTCCTCTCACTCCTTGCCTTCCCTTCTAGATCAATTGCCGTACCTGCAGGAAACGAGGCTGATCATTGGTCTGGGAGAGAAAACCTCCCGATACACCAAGACAATGTGGCATTTTGGTCTGCCATCAACAAAACGATTGAGCTGAGGAACTCCAACCGTCAAGTGTAATGTCCAGTTGAGGACTCTCATTTGTCCAAATTTGTAAAAATACCACGCATACAGAAGGCTTTAGAGACACGGGATCGAGAGACAGGTGATCCGATTTCCAGTCAGAGTTCTGTGCGATCTTGGGCAAATGCCATCATCTGTGATCCTCTATGCAAAGTAGGGATCACAACAGCCACTTTACTCCGAGGAGTTTCTGAAGATCAGATGAGACGAGACAGTAGCCCCCCTCATGTGCAGTTTGGCTCTCAGCGTTATGTTACCTTTGTTCAACTGTTGTCCGAATATATTAAATGGAAACTTTCGTAAATAAGCAATTCACATATATGATACCTGTCTCCTCTCTTCTGGCAACTCTTGGTCACTCACCATATTCAGCCCCAAACCAGAAGTAACCGAGGTGCTTGCGATCAGTGTTCAGATTTGCCTTTGAGTGTGGTCACAAAGTTCTGAGAGCCCTTGAGAGTCGTCTGATTCCTCTTGGTGTTCAGGCTATCAGGCCCTGGGGATTAGAGAAAGGCAGTGGGATAAGGAGAAAGGGAGTTATTTCGCTCTTCCTTTGCTCTCTAATCCAGACCAACTGTGATTCCTGTAGGAAATGCAGCTGCTTAGAGTGATCTACGATCTGGGTAACACTCAAATACACCTTTACATGGTATTTACCAGATGAATTGACTAGATAAACCGCAACCTAGTTGGGAAATAGCTATGAGGAGAACTAGCATTTGCCCACATTCGTAACATGCTGCTGTACACATAAGTGGTTAGGAGCAGAAGCTTGAGAGACAGGCTGCTTGTATTCCAATCCCGGTTCTGTGTGACCTCGGGCAAGTCTTTTGACCTCTCGGATCCACACGTTCCCCCTTTGTAGAGTGGGGATGACAGCTACACTTCCTCCTTTAGGTATTTGTGAAGTTGTTGGATATGCAACTCCCATGTTCACATAAGTGTGAACGTTCCGTCATATCCCTGAGTGTTCTGCAAACACCTCCTGTTGAGAACCTCAGCTGGAATTAATCAGCATGCGCCATGGTCCCAGAGTGCTGGGCCAACCACCCTTGCAGCCATTCATTAGCTCATTTACAGTTCTCATTGGGACTGGGGATGCTGATGTCTGCTGGGATACAGATGGCTGCAAATCTAAACATCAAGGCTGGAAGCATTGCTGCTAGCGGTACTTATTGTATTCAGGGAGTTGTTACCCCAATTCAGGTGCAAGGTGATGAGATTCCATAGCCTACGTATGTACCAAAATTCGGCCTCTGTCTACAGTGCCTTTGTGATGGCTCCTGCCAATGCCTCTGTTGCAACAGAGTTCCGGATCCTCTGTGCCATTAGGGAAAACACCCGTTATATCCCGTGGCACAACCAAGCCATTCCAACATGAGATAAGCCCACAATCCTTAAACCTAGTGAAGCAATCATTGCTGTCGATGAGCCCCTTGAGTCTGATGATAATGATTTGTGATTCTCTGGAAGAAGAATTTTATAAATATGTTCAGGATATTGGGGACCCCCGAAGTTTGTCTAGTACCTTCCGAAAACAAACAACAAACTAATCTAGATAAAGGGGGAAGAAATAAAAAAAAAAACACAATACTGAAAGAGGTTCACAGTTTTACCCAGTTGGAAAACCTTTTCCTATTCTTCCTCCACTATTCTCCACTTGCTTTTCACCTCCACTCCCTGCACTCCTCACCCTTCACTATTCTTAATTCCTTCTGTTCTCTCTCCTCCTCTGCTTCTCACTTCTCTTCCCCCTCATCCTCTTCTTCAAGAAATGATCTAGCTACAGATGATTATAGCCAAGAAGGTGGATCGGTCCTTTTTGCCCTCTCCACACCCTCAGTCTTTGGATGCCTGCCATTTTTTCCTTCCATCTTTGGTGGATGGCTATAACAGATCCATCTTGGCCTTTGGCACATACCGGCATATGCAGTTGGTGCTGGCAGCTGCTGCCATGGCCCTCAATCAGGATAGTTGCACACTCGAGGTCATGAGAGCCCGATCCCAGTCCTTGTCTTGTTATCATTCCTCTTGGCATTTCTATGGAGTCTCTTCTTAGGGCCTGCATCTGAAACTCACTCCTGCAATAAAAAAAAGCCTTTGGGAACTCGAGGGCACTCCCTCGGGGACTCTCTTCTCTAAACGCCAGGCTGTCATTCCTCACCTCACCTGAACTGCTACTCTTGTGGTGGGGCACTGAGTGGATGTCTCCTTCTCAAAGGTCCAAGTAGAATAGGAGTCCGGGTGCCATTCCGCTCCGGGATTCGCAACCTTTCAGATTTCCTGTTTCGATCCTCTCTCCTGCCTATCCAAGCCTCTTTCCATGGTCACTTTCATAGAGTTACACAAGCGATGCACTGTGCAATTGAAGTGAACCCATTCACATATAATGCACCCTCGATTTTGCAGTGCAGAGCCGGCCCACGAGCACATGCTGATACTACGCCCAGCCCTGTTTCGGCTCAGGAATGGCCTTGTGGTGAGTACTCAGCATTATCATCTCCTGGTTCCTGCTTATGTATGGCTAAAATGTATATGTCTAAGCTCTGAATTTTGCATATCTAGGGCTCTGTATAATACGTATTTCTTTCAACAAAGCCTGGCTCTTGCAAATGAAGACTTCAGCTTTCAAAGCTAAAGACTATGCAATGAGCTTTCAGAATTTCAGAAATCCAAAGCTACACTTCGAATTCTTGTTTCTGCCATCCCCACTCTCAGGTAACGATTCTGTCCTCTGAAGATCAAGACGTTCTATGTACTACGTGCTAGGCCTCTAATGAGTAGACTTTTTTGTGTAGCCGCAGGAAAATGGAGACATTATGATTTACTAACTAGAAGTCTGTTGGTAGAAGCCTGGATTATGAAGTCCCCGATGCGAAGATGGCGAGACTCAGCTCGAATCCTTTAGAGAACTAGATGGCCACAGTTTAATTTTGTGTCCTGGCGTAGAGAACGCGACTTCTGTTCAAAAGTACTTAAAGCCTCAAAATCTAAGCAAACCCACAAACAATGCCCCCATCCCTAACATATCTAAGCTGAAGGATTCATGGCAAGTGCAGAAAACGGAAACCATTTTGAGGAAATAATGCCAACTAACTGATGGAGAAGACAATTCCTGTTAAAAGTATTCATATTTTTAGCCCGCTTGATAATAATTTATTGAGGAAAAAGGTTTCTTTGGATGCAAAATCATTGGGTAAAAGATCATAGAAAACAATGACATTTACACACACTCCGATTACTTAGTGATTATAAAGAGGAAATTGTCCGTTGATTACCATGGAGAAATCGTGAGACTCTTTCATCTTTAAATCCAATGTAATAATCAAGAAGATTCTGACAAATTCAAATTGGAATAAACTTTTCAAAAACATCACTATTATGTAAGGAGAAAAAGCACCCAAGTTTGGATGCATTCTAGATGATATTAGATTATGAAGACCATGACAATAAGTGTATTGTATAATCTTTGATTAGGAAAGAGGTACAAAGGATGACACGGTTACTGGAGAGCGGGGATCCTTTCCCGGCATGTCATCCCATTCTTGACGTCTGGAACACTGGATTGAGCGAGACAATGAAATAGTGTAGAGAAGACAAGCTTCGTTAGAAGGGAAAGTACACTTGCAGACGTGGAAGCAGGCCTGAGCAAGAGAGGCGTGGCTCAAAAGGCCTGGCGACAAAGCCTTCGGGGTTTTTTTCCCTATTTGTTCTGGGTGGACGCTTTTTGAGAGGACTGAGCATTCTTGATTGACAATTAAGGCTGGCAGGACTCCGTGATTCATCATTTGCTTTCTGTGCATGTTTGTTCCCAGAATTCAGGCTGTTATAATGGACTTAATGAACTTCTGGGCATATGCGTCGCCTCATGATCATGGTATAATGGGTTTCAGGTGAGTTGAAGGTCGTTGAGTTCTTTATTGCACTGTGTGATTTACTGGCTAAAAGCGGTACCCAATTTTCTGCCTTCTTGTTTACTGCTATGAGTTACCTTTAGCCCCAAAATGCCTTCTGGCTTGCTTAATTGTGGGCGGGCTGGAGCAGACCCATCCTACAAAAGGAAGACCTCGGTGTCTTTGCAGGCATAACGACAGCCCCGATCTAACTTTGCTGCCTACCTCTTTTCTGAGAGCCATGAACCTGCTTCTTCTTAGTAGCGATGTTGAGGGACGGGAGATCTCTTCTTCTGTTTCTGCTTCCTGCTGAGAAGGGTCATCATCCCTGTCTATAGCGGTTTCACGGAGCTCTATCCCTTTCTACCTCAGTCATGCCAGGGATCTTGGGTTTCTGCTGAAGTGCCGCCCCAGTCGCTTGACAAGGAAAAGAAGATAGAATGTTGTTATCTAAATCATCTATGTATTACTTTCTACTATTGTTTTACCAAAGAAGTGAGTAAAGGAGAACAGTCTGGATTAATATATTTCTCAAAGAATAAAAAAACTTTGGCCTAAAATCCCCTCCTTTCTCAGACCCTAAGGACCCTGCTTTGACTAGATCTATTCCCTCATGGTGGTCCGATGATCCTTATCAAAAGCCAGAGGAAGTGAATTACCAGTTGCAGGGTCATTATCTGGATTTGAGGGAGAGTGCCTTTGTCCCACAGAAAGGAGGGAAGAAAACTTATTTAGGTTTACTAATAAAAAAGAACACAAAAATATGAGAAACTCTGCAAGAGATGTCCCGTATCATTTCCAGCTAAAAGATGCAGAATTTTACAGGTAATGTTCCGTATCAATATTAGGACAATTGGGAGAATTTTTGGACTGAGAGAACTCTAACTGTAGAAATGTATGCCTGTGGGAGAACAATCAAAACAGAAAGAGAGAGAGAGAGAGAGAGAGAGAGAGAGAGAGAGAGAGAGAGAGAGAGAGAGAGAGAGAGAGATTGATTTAGTTTGTGTGACAGGATCAAAATTTGGAAAGTAAAAACAATTGCTCAGTCTAGGCAAATGGTATATAGGTGTGCTTTGTATTATTACCTCAACTCTTCCATAGGATTGAAAGTTGTAAAACCTAAATGCTGGAGAATTAATCAGGATATGCAGGAAACAGATGCAGGTAACTGAGAGAGAGCTTACCGTGTATGCCACATTCTGTTAGTCTGAGTCACCTTGGGGCTGCATCGTGGGCTGTTATGTCTGGAGGATGACTTTGCCCTTTTCAAAATTGTGTCTCTGCATCCTGGCACAGTTTCCAGAGTATATGTCAGGTGCATGTGGTGTGTGGAACAGAGCCCCGTTTCCTTCAGCAAGGATAGAGTAAGCTCTGGGGACCAACTATCCAAATGGTGTTCCCAAGCATTGTCTCAAGGCATTGGGTTTTCTGGAAGAAACAAATAACACAGACTGCATCAACAAAGATTTCCCCGCGGCACGTGGGTGTGCTTAGATGACAATCGTCCCCTGGCAATGCCCTCTGTGCCTCTCCCACCTGTTTCAGCAGGAAAGAGCAAAACTTGCAGGGCTCAGTGGCTGCTCCTTTTTCTCCTCTCATTACTCCTAGAAGACCCATGAAATCCCAAGTGTCTGCACTAACCGAGCCGATGCTCTTCCTGGGCCTCTCCAGTGTGGGATCGGGTTTTCTATTTCCACAATTTATGCTTGATGTGACGGAGTACATTAATCAATCTTCAAATGTTGAACCAGCCTTGCATACCTGATTTATGTTTTCAGCATCTAGGAGGCCAAAAATTTCCAGGGAAAGTTACCTTTTTGAAAGCAACCTTGGATAAGGAAGTTACCTTGTTGAAAGCAACCTTGCATAAGGACTTTTTTAAGCTGCCATTGGTTGTATCAGACAGCCATATCTCTGGCAATGGCGAAATGGTCTGTCATAATTTTCAGATTTGAGGCCTTGTTGGCAAGGGAATCCAAGGCTGAGACAACTGCCTGAAATTCAATCAGTGGTGCACATCCTTGATTTTCTAACTTTTTAGAAACTTCTTCCTCAAGATCCATCATGCTCGGTGATGCTGATTACCTGTACAAATTCCCTTTACTTTTCAGTCGGTTGATCACAAAGTCCTTCCCATTAAGTCAAGGATTGCAGGAGGGGTATGGCCAACTTCAGCACTTGTGGCATGTATCAAACAACGAAAGCGCAGAGAAAGCCACCCTATCCTGCAGGGGGGATATGCCAGAGGGGCCCTATGTGCTCTATCATGCAATGAGGAGATCTCTGTGTCTGTGCCAAGCTTGTGGGGTGTGTTTCCATGACCCAAGGCAGAATTGGTGGCTCTGTGCAGAGGATGGAAAATAACGGGCTTACGGCCTATTTCCTGGAGAGTCCAGTATGTGGCCAACGATTGCCTCTCTTCTGGTATATGGCACGGGGCCAAGTGCATCAGAAGTTCATGGGTGACTTCTGGCTATCGTAGATGGTCCGGAGATTTCCGGAGGGACAAAGGAATGTCTGCAAGTTTTGCATAGTGAAAAGGTGGCTGGAGGGGCACTCATAAGAGTGCGCATTGTATTGCAATGTGGACAAATTCTAGGGCCATGTGTCAGTGTGGGCCCCATTCCAGGTGGGTTCATCAGAAAGGATCAACATAAATGATTTAACTAATAGTTTTCACCGAGCCACGTGCTGTCTGCAGTACTCACAACTGATGAAATGATATGTTAAAAATTAGTTTTCTTTTTTTTAATGTTGTGGTTACTGACCTTTTCGGTCAATACTGTGTCAGAGTCAAGGGAGCAGACATGACTACAGAAGCAGAGGTTGAAGTGATGGGAACTACAAGCCAGTGAATGTGGGCAGCCTACGGAAACTGGCAAAGGGAGAGAATAGATTATCACAGTGCGATAAGGAACACAGGGCTGCCAACCCATTTTAGAAAACTGACTTTCAAAGCTATAATACGTTTGTGTTCTTTTAAGCTACTAAGTTTGTGGCTGTTTGTTATAGCTGTAATAGAAAACTGGTATAGGGGAATTAATGAGTGGCCCTTGACATCAAGGTCGAGAAACTACACCATGAAGGACCATTCCTTTTATTTCCAATGTTCAGACCAGACTCTTAGACCGTTAGACTGGATAAATTCGTCTGTTCAATGGAGACATAGTGGCAATAATGAACATTTTTCAATAGATCATGCATACTAGGTTTCAAATCTCAAAGACCCTCCTTTAATTTTGATTGGGATTCACCCACCATTTCGGAGTGGGAAGAAGGGAGTTCCATGGTGTCCTGTTTCCTCAAGCCCGTCGTAGGTGCCAAAGATTTCATTTTCAGTTTTTACTCAGAAGGTCCGAGTGTCCGGGCCCACTTTGGATATTTCAGGGCATTGGGCACTATGGCTATTGAAAATTGAAGCAAAGCCAAAGTCCCAATGTTCAGGCTGAGTGATACTCATGTACTCTCTATTTTGTTTGGTAACTGCCCTCAGAGTACAGGGGGTAGTTTCTTTATAATAAGCAGGATCCCCAAAGAACAGGCGCAACTGGACTTTGAGCCCCAGTTCTGATTTGGTAATGAGGGTTTAACAGGTGGTGCATTTTAGCGGATGCTAAATTTATCCTACATTCAGAGGGATAATTGCCAACTGACATCCTTTTATAATTTTATTGTACAGAAGTGTCCCCAACTTAAAATGGTTTGACTTAACGACTTTTTGACCTTGGAATGGTGCGAAAATGATGCACATTCCGTGGAAACTGTACCTCGAAGTTTGAATTTTCCTCTTTTCCTGGCTAACCATATGAGGTATGATATTCTCTCGTGGTGCTGGCCAGCGATCGAGAGCCTCAACTCTCCTACAGCAGCACGAACACGAGGGTCAACTGCTGACATGTAGTATCCTTTGCGTTGCAGTGCTTTTTGGACATCGCGTTTCGGGGTTCCGCATCTCATCGTGTCTACAAAACAATCAAATGTGTCTCCTTCTTCCGATGAGAAGAAGAGGTTGGTAATTACTGCAGATACTACCCAAATATAAGCGCACCGGGCCTATTTAAGGTAGGCTAGGCTAAGCTATGATGTTTGGTAGTGAGGTTTAATAAATGCATTTTGACTTGCCATATTTTTAACTAAGGATTGGTTTGTCATGACAAAACTTACCCCATCCTATCTGTTATTCTAAGAAAAGGATTTCTCCCTGGGTATAACTGTGAACCTGTCTTTCAGTATTGTTTTTTTTTTTTTTTTTTTTTATTTCTTCCCACTTTATCCAGATTTGTTTGTTGATTGTTTTCGGTAGGTACTAGACAAATTTCAGGGTTCCTCAATAATCTGATCATATTTACAAAATTTTTCCAGAGAATTGCAAATCATTATCATCAGACTCAGTGGGCTCATTGACGACAATGATTGCTTCGCTAGGTTTAAGGATTATGGGCTTAAGTCATGTTGGAAGGGCTTGGTTGTGCCAAGGGGAACAACGAGTGATTTCCATAATGGTCCTGAGAATTAGGAACTCTGTTGCAACAGAGGTATAGGCGGCAGCCATCACAAATGCACTGCAGACAGAGGCCGAATTTTGGTACGTACATAGGCTATGGAATCTCATCATCTTGCACCTGAGTTGGGGTAACGACTCCCTGAATACTATAAGTACCGCAATCAGCAGAGCTACCAGCCTAGAGGCCCAGAATCTCACCCATCTGTGTCCCAGGCAGACTTTAGCATTCCCATTTACAGTGAGAACTGGAACTGAGCAAATGCATGGCTGCAAGGGTGGTTGGCCCAACTCTCTTGAAACATGGCGCATGCTGACTCATTCCACTTGAGGTTCTCAACGGCAGGTGTTGGCAGAAATTTCAGAGATAAGATTGAATGTTCATGCATAGACAACGACCTCACAAACACCTAAGGGAAGAATTGTAGCTGTCATCCCCACTTCACAAAGAGAGAACGTGTGGATTCGAGAGGTCAAAAGACTTGCCCGAGGTCACACAGAACCGGGATTGGAATACAAGCAGCCTATCTCTCGAGCTTCTGCTCCTAACTACTTATGTGTTCAGCAGCATGCTACTAATGTAGGCAAATGCTAGTTCTCCTCATAGCTATTTCCCATCTAGGGAGGGGTTTATCTAGTCAATTCATCTGTTAAATACAATGCAAATGTGTATTTGAGTGTTACCCAGACCGTGGTATCATTCTGAGCAGCTGCATTTCCTACAGGAAAAACAGTTGGTCCAGATTAGAGAGCAAAGGAGGAACAAAATAACTCCCTTTCTCGTTATCCCAATGCTTTTCTCTAAGCCTCAGGGCCTGATAGCCTGAGCATCAAGACGAATCAGGCGACTCACAAGAGCTCTCAGAACTTTGTGACCGCACTCAAAGGCAAGATCTAAACACTGATCGCCAGGATCTGGGTTACTTCTAGTTCGGGGCTGAATAGCGTGAGTAACTGAGAGCTGCTAGAAGAGACAGGCATGCCATATGTGAATTCCTTATTTCTGAAAGTTTCCATTTAATATTTTTGGACCGCAATTGACCAAAGTTAATATACTGCTGGGAGCCAAACTGCACATGAGTGGGGATTACTATCTCATCTCATCTGATCTTCAGAAACTCCTAAGAGTGGAGTGGCTGTTGTGAACCCTACTTTGCAAAGAGGATCAGAGTTGATGGCATTTGCCCAAGATCGCACACAACTGGGAATGGAAATCGGATCATCTGTCTCTTGAGCCCGTGTCCCTAAAGCCTTCTGTATGCATTGTATTTTTACTAATTTGGACAAATGAAATACCTCAACCTGACATTAAATGTCAGGTTTGGAGTTCCTCAGATCAATCGGTGTGTTGATGGCAGACGAAAATGCCACATTGTCTCTGTGTATCTGCATGTTTTCTCTCCCAGACCACTGAGCAGCCTCGGTTCCTGCAGGAGCAGCAATTGATCTAGAAGGGAAGGCATGAGGAAGATGACCAGTTCCGTCCCTCTCCCTCCCACTATTTGCCTGATTCCCTGGGCCCGATTTTTTAGGCAGCTAGAAGTGTCATCACGCCTCACAATGACCTTCAGAGCCGAGTCATCACAACTGTTGATATGAGCCAAGGCCTGGCCCTAACCACTTGGGTTACTTCGTGATCAGGCCTGAGAATAGTAAGGGAGGTACTGCTGGAGGGAAATCAGATATTATCTATGACCGGGTATCATATGCTCTTCTGTTTCTCTGTTCCCTGGACACTCAGCTATCTTGGCCTCAGCACTCTTCATAGGCTTGAGCAAACTCTTTCCACTTAAAACTTCTCCCGTGAGAGCAGTTACCAAAATGTCCTAATGCTGTTCATTGTGTTTGATGAGATCAACTGGGCAGTGTTCAGTGATTCTGGCTTCAAGATCCGATCACTTAGAGAGAGTCACATGGGAACTCGGTGTCTGGTAGGATTTTATTCCTCTTTCTCCATCTCTAGGTTCAACCTGAGCCATGGCACTTGAACCGCTGCTTTTGGAAAACGCCAATTCCCTGGTATGGGGTATTTACTTGTAGATAAGAGGGCTGTGAGTAGTCACAATTCTCAAGCCACATTACCTTGCAAATCTCTGGTACAGAACAACGATATAGTTAACATTCAAATGTGATGCCTGTGGGTATTGCCCCGAGATAGGGCATGGTTTTTTATAGGATGGGAGGGGACCAAGGCCGAGCGCATGGCTTGTTGTGTTTTAGAGTGCTCCTGTCCAATTTCATTTCCTTTTCTTGATACACTATAACTTAGTTAAGTATGGCAATTGGATAGCTGCCTTAAGTGCACATCTCTATGGAATAAGCAAGTGAATCATGAGATAATTTGCGAAAAGAATTTATAAAAATTAAACACGCAAAAGAAGATGTGATATACTCCTCTGAGAATGAGGTATGAAATAACTAATAAATCTATGCATTCAGCATAGACATAGTGATGAGCGCCAACAGAACTTTGCCACGAATGAGCCGATTATGCAGTACACGGAAGAGAACACATTTGGGAAAAGCCATGATAGCGGTCTTTCCCTACGATATGTGAACATCTAGGCTATCGGTTTAACAATTAAAACATGGATTGACACTGTGACAATGGAAAACAATAGATCAGGACACAGAACCATGTTTATGACAAAAGGAAAAAAAAATCATAAGCTCGGCATTTCAAGTCAGACGATGCCCCCCAGAGCAATCTCTTATGATTACTACAGGAAACAATAGTGTGTGTTGGGGAGGAGACAGGAGAAAGAAGCCCCTGGGTCTACTGAATTAACTGGGTCGCATCATCTTTCTCAGGCTTTCTTGGTTGAGCTCTCTTCCAGGGACATCTGTGGTGTCGACCAATCATGGATAAATGCCATTCCGACGTCATTGCCAACAAGCCCTCACGTATCCAAAAGAGGGTCGATAAACACATAAAACCTAAATTAGCCTCTAGAAATGTGCTGAGCTATTTACTCAGTAGGTCACTGGGCATGCAAAGAAATGATGTTGATCTGTCTAAGTGGCTGTGGATGCTGACATAAGTTACAGCACAGTGGAGTTGGCCTTTGCAAAGAGCCATGTGACCTGCCCGCCTATGCCTCCCCATCCTTTTGGAAATTGCGAGAAAAAAATAATGCAGAATAAAACTCCACCCTTCTTTGACATTTTAAAATAAAATCTACGTTTTACTCATTTGGGTCTGATGTGTTTTTATGCTGATGCATCTTTCTTGGCTTATACTGGCGAGGAACCCGATCTTTTGACCCTCATACTTTCTCTTTACGCTCACATCTACCCCCCAGTGCAATGGTTAGAGTGAGGACTCAAACCACAGAAGACTCGGGACCCAGTACAGAAGTCCTTCTCCTCCCCATTCTCTGCTATTCTTACTAAGATCTAGCCTGTTAGTAAGGCTAGCTCCTTCCCTCTACGCAGCCTGAATTGGCTTCATGCCTAACTTCTTTTCTGAACCTAAGGTAAGTCAACAAGTCCTGTCAGCTCTAGTGTTGTTAGGACGCTTGACTTTGTGATTTCCCAACCTGAGGACAGACTGGTCTGAGTGAATGAGGTTTTGCAAGAAGGAGGATCACGGATGCGGCAAGACCAAGAGCTGGTGGGACAGAGGGGTATCAAGAACTCAAGAGCAGAAGACGAAGCAAGCAGTTATTTCAATTGGGATCGGGAGCTTTTGTGAAAAGGGGTGCCAAACAGAGCTACCCCTCCCTGTTAGAACAGTTCCTTCCACTTCCTGCTGTGTGCTCCTTTCCTTCTTTCCGGATTTTGCATAAGACAAGTGAGCTCGGAATTGTTCCTGTGTCATTGGGTGCAGTCAGATGGTGCTTCTCGGTACCAGATATTCCCAAACATCTTGCAATTACAAATCCATATTTTTTACTTAACTCAGCTTTTCTTATTTTTCATTTTTCTTTCGGCACGCAGAGCTCTGATGCATGTCATAGCCTTCAACTATTTCATGAAGTTCAGCTGTAGAATAAGAGAAACTTCTCGTTGGAAATACAAGCGTTTGACAACGCTTAGAAGTTTTGCACACATTGCAATTTCTACCAGATTTCTAATTCCAAGCATTAACTCACTTGTTCACAAGTTAATCTTACCTGTCTAAAACTGACGTCTACATACTCATGAACCTTTCTTTCAGCTACAGGAAAAAATGTTTGAACCTTGCATGTTGAGGGGACTCAATCTGTTCTAGTTTAAAACTTAATCATTTGTGTAAATAATCACTTATTTTTTGGCATTGAAATTGTGTAAATTCAAAATCCAATATCCTTATGAGGACTACTCTCTCCTCCTATACGTCTTCCCCTGTACCCTCTTCTTGCCTTCTCTCTTTTCCTCCTTTCTCCTCCTCCCCATCCCCCTTTCCCACATCCCTCCTCCTATTCTTCCTCCTCTACTTCTCCCCTTGCTTTTCTCTTCCATTCCCTGTGCTCCTCACCCTGCACAATTCTTAGTTCCTCCTCTTCCCTCTCCTTCTCTGCTTCTCACTCCTCTTCCCCCTCTTCCTCTTCTTCAAGAAATGATATAGCTAAAGATGATTATAGTCAAAAAGGTGGATCAGTCCTCTTTGCCCTCTCTTCCCCCTCAGTCTTCGGTTGCTCTCTATTTCTTCCCTTCATCTTTGGTGGATGGCTATAACAGATCCGTCTTGGCCTTCGGCACATACCAGCTTCTTCAGTTAGTGCTGATAGCTGCAGCCATGGCCCTCAATCAGGATAATTCCGTACTCTGGGCCATTTTTTCCCAATTCCAGGCCTTTTCTTGTTATCAGTCCTCTCAGCATTTCTATGGAGTCTCTTCCTAGGGCCTGCAGTTGAAAGACCCTCCTGCTATAAAAAATCCTTGGGAAACTCAAGGGCACTCCCTCGGGATCTCTCTTCTCTAAATGCCAGGCTGTCATTCCTCACCTCCCCTGAACTCCTCTTGTTGTGGTGTGGCATTGAGTGGAATGTATCCTTTGCAAAGTTCCAAATAGAATAGGAGGCCAGGTGCCATTCTGCTCTGGGATTCATGATCTTTCACATTTCCTGTTTTGATGCTCTCCCCTGCCTATCCAAGCCTCTTTCCAGGGTCACTTTCATAGAGTTACACAAGCAATGCACTGTGCAATTGAAGTGAACCCATTCACATGTAAAACACCCTTGAGTTTGCAGTGCACAGCTGGTCCGCCAGCACAAGCTGACACTATCCCCAGCCCAGTGCCCGGCTCCAGAAGGGACCCAGTCCCACCTTGGGGTGATAAATCAGCATTATGGTCCCCTGGGTCCTGCTTATATATGGCTAAAAATGCATATGTCGAGGCTCTCAGCTTTGCGTATCTAGGGCTCTGTATAATACGTATTTCTTGCAAGAAAGCCTGGCTCTTGCAAATGAAGACATCAGCTTTCACAAGCTAAGGTCTATGCAATGGGCATTCGGAAGGCATTTCAGAAATCCAAAGCTGAACTTCGAATTCTCGTTTCTGCCATTCCTACTCTCAGGTAACGATTCTGTCCTCTGTAGATCAAGATGTTCTGTGTACTATGTCCCAGGCCTTTAATGACCAACCTTTTTTGTGTATCCTCAGGAAAACAGAGAAATTATGATTGACTAAGTAGAAGCCTGTTGGTAGAAGACTAGATTATCATGTCCCCGAGCCGAAGATGGCGAGACTCAGCTCGAATCCTTTAGAAAACTAGACGGCCGCAGTTTAATTCTGTGTCCTAGCGTGCAGAACGCTACTTCTGTTCAAAAGTACTTAAAGCCTCAAAATCTAAGCAAACCCACAAACAACGCCCCCATCCCTAACATATGTAAGCTGAAGGATTCATGGCAAGTGCAGAAAATGTAAACCATTTTGAGCAAATAATGCCAACTAACTGATGGACAACAAAAATTCCCGTTAAAAGTATACATAGTTTTAGGCCTCTTGATAATAATTTATTGAGGAAAAAGGTTTCTTTGGATGCAAATCATTGGGTAAAAGATCATAGAAAACTATGACATTTACACAAGCTCCGATTACTTAGTGATTATAAAGAGGAAATTGTCCTTTGATTACCATGGAGAAATCGTGAGACTCTTTAATCTTCAACTCCAATGTAATAATAAAGAAGATTCTGACAAATTAACATTGAAATAAACTTTTCTAAAATATCACTATTATGTAAGGAGAAAAAGCAGCAAAGTTTGGATGCATTCTTGATGATATTGGATTCTGAAGACCATGACACTAAGTGTATTGAATAATCTTTGATTAGGAAAGAGGTACAAAGGATGACATGGTTACTGGCGAGTGGGGATCCTCTCCCGGCATGTCATCCCATTCTTGACATCTGGAACAATGGATTGAGCGAGACAACGAAATACTGTAGAGAAGACAAGCTTCATCAGAAGGGAAAGTACACTTGCAGAAGTGGAAGCGAGCCTGAGCAGGAGAGGCGTGGCTCAAAAGGCCTGGTGACAAAGCCTTCGGGGTTTTGTTCCCTATTTGCTGTGGGTGAGCACTTTTTGAGAGGACTGATCATTCTTCATTGACAATTAAGTATGGCAGGACTCTGTGATTCATGATTTGCTTTCTGCGCATGTTCGTTCCCAGAATTCAGGCTGTTATAATGGACTTAATGAACTTCTGGGCATACGTGTTGTCTTAGGATAATGGTATAATGGAGTTCAGGTGAGTTGAAGGTCGTTGATGTCTTCATTGCACGGTGCGATTTACTGGCTAAATCCCCTACCCAATTTTCTGCATTCTTCTTTACTGCTATGAGTTACTTTTAGCCCCAAAATGCCTTCTGGCTTGCTTAAAAGTGAGCGTCAGGGGCAGACCCTTCCTACAATAGGACGACCTTGGTGTCTTTGCAGGCAGACCCTAAAGCCCCGATTTAACTTTCCTTCCTAACTCTTTTCTAAGAGCCATGAACCCACTTTTTCTTTGTAACGATGTTGAGGGACAGGAGGTCTCTTCTTCTGTATATGCTTCCTGCTGAGAATGGTCATCGTCCCTGTCTTTTGGAGTTTCATAGAGCTCTATCAATTTCTGCCTCAGTCATGCCGGGGATCTTGGGTTTCTTCTGAAGTGCCACCCCAGGTGCTAGAGAAGGAATAGAAGATACAAAGTTGTTATCTAAATCATCTATGTATTACTTTCTACTATTGTTTTACCAGAGAAGTGAGTAAAGGAGAACAGGCTCGTTTCATATATTTCTCAAAGAATAAAAAACCTTTGGCCTAAAGTCCCCTCCCTTCTCAGCCCCTAAGGATCCTGCTTTGCCTTGGGCCATTCCCTCATGGTGGTCCGATGATCCTTATCAAAAGCCAGAGGAGGTGATTTACCAGTTTCAGGGTCATTACCTGGATTTAGGGGAGAGGGCCTTTGTCCCAAAGAAACGAGGGAAGAAAACTTAATTAACTTTACTACAAAAAAAAGAAAAAAAATCTAGGAATTCTGCAAGAGATGTCCCGTGTCATTTCCCGCTAAAAGATGCAAAATTTTACACGTGATGTCCCCTATCAATATTAGGACAATTGGGGGATTTTTTGGACTGACAGAATAATTTTAAAAATTTATGCCTGTTTCAGAATAACAGAGAGAGAGAGAGAGAGAGAGAGAGAGAGAGAGAGAGAGAGAGAGAGAGAGAGAGAGAGAAACTGAATTAATTTGTGTGACAGAATCAATAATAGGAAAGTTGAAACAATTTCTCAGTCAGGGCAAACAGTATACCAGTGTTCTTTGTAGTATTATCTAAACTCTTCCATAAGTTTGAAAGTTGTAAAACCTAAATGCTGGAGAATAAATCAGGGTATGCAGGAAACAGATGCAGGTAACTGAGAGGAGAGCTCACCCTGCATACCACATTCTGTTAGTATAGATCACCTTGAAACTGTATCGTGGGCTGTTATGTCTGGAGGGTGACTGTGCTCTTTTCAAAATTGAGTCTCTGCACCCTGGCACAGTTTCCAGAGTATATGTCAGGTCCATGTGGTGTGTGGAACAGAGCCCTGTTTCCAGAGGCAAGAATAGAGTCAGCTCTGGGAACCAAAAATCCAAAAGATGTTCCCAAGCATTGTATCAAGGCATTGAGTTTTATGGAAGAAACAAATAACAGAGACTGCATCAACATAGATGTCATCGCGGCGCTTGTGTGTGCTTAGCGGACGATCGTCCCCCGGCAATGCCCTCAGAGTGTCTCCCACTTGTTTCAGAAGAAAAGTGCAGAAGTTGCAGGGCTGAATGGCTGCCCCTCTTTCTCCTGTCATTACTATTAGAATGCCCATGAAAGCCCAAGTGTCTGCACTAACTGGGGCGATGCTCTTCCTGGGCCTCTCTAGTGTGGGATCGGGTTTTCTATTTCCACCCTTTATTCTCGATGTGACGGATTACATTAATCAGTCTTCAAATGTTGAACCAGCCTTGCATACCTGATTTATGTTTTTGGCGTGTAGGAGGACAGAAATTTCCAGAGAACGTTACCTTTTTGAAAGCACCTTGGATAAGGACTTTTTGAAGCTGCCATTGTTTGTATCAGACGGACAGATCTTTGGCAATGGCCAAAGGATCTGTCATAAGTTTCAGATTCGAGGACTTGTTGGCAAGGGAGACCAGGGCTGAGACAACTGCCTGAAATTCAATCAGTTATGCAGATCCTTGAGTTTCATGATTTTTAGAAACTTCTTGCTCAAGCACCATCATGCACGGTGGTGCCAATAACCTGTACATATTCCCTTTACTTTTCAGTCCGTTGATCCCTAAGTTCTTCCCATTAAGTCAAGGATTGCAGGAGAGGGATGATCAAATTCAGCACTTGTGGTATGCGTCAAACAATGGAAGGGCAGAGAAAGCCACCCTCTCCTACAGGTGGGTTATGCCAGAGGTGCCCCTTTGGGCTCTATCATGCACTAAGGAGATCTCGGTGTCTGTTCCAAGCTTGTGGGGTGCTGTTTCCATGCCCCTAGGCAGAATTGGTAGCTCTGTGCAGAGGATTGAATGTAACAGGCATAGGGCCTATTTCCAAGAGAGTCCAGTATGCAGCCAATGATTTCCACTCTTCTGGCATTTCGCACGGGGCCAAGTGCATCGGAAGTTCATGGGTGAATTCTGGCTATCGTAGATGATCTGGAGATATCCGGAGGTAGAAAAGAATGTCTCCAATGTTTGAGTATTGAAAAGGTGGCTGGAGGGTCACTCATAAGAGTGCGTGTTGTATTGTAATGTGGACAAATTCTAGGACCATGTGTCAGAGGGGTCCCCATTCCAGGTGGGTTCATCTGAAAGGATCAACATAAATGGTTTAAGTAATAGTTTTCAATGAGCCACGTGCTGTCTGCAGATCTCACAACTAATGAAATAATGTGTTAAATATTAGTTTTCTTTTTTTAATGTGTGGTCACTGACCTTTTCGGTCAATAGCTGTGTCAGAGTCAGCGGTGCAGACGTGACTACAGAAGTAGAGGTTGCAGTTATGGGAACTACAAGCCAGTGAACGTGGGCAGCCTATGGAAGCTGGCAAAAGGAGAGAATGGATTCTCACACTGCCAAAAGGAACACAGGGTTGCCAACTCATTTTAGAGTGCTGACTTTCAAATGTATAATACATTTGTGTTCTTGTAAGCTACTAAGTTTGTGGCAGTTTGTTAAAGCTGTAGTAGAAATCCGGTACAGGGCAATTAATGAGTGGCCCTTGACATCAAGGTTGAGGAACTCCACCATGAAGGACCATTCCTTTTTTTTCCAAGTTTCAGACCAGACTCTAAGACCGATAGACTGGCCAAATTCGACTTTTCAATGGAGACCAAGTGGCAATAGTGAATATTTATCAAAAGATCATGCATACTAGGTTTCAAATCTCAAAGGCCCTCCTTTAATTTTGATTGGACTTCACCACCATTTCGGACTGGGAAGAAGGGAGTTCCATGGGGTCTTGTTTCCTCCAGCCAGTAGTATTTGCCAAAGACTTCATTTTCAGTTATTACTCAGAGGGTCCGAGTGTCCATGCTCACTTGTGATATTTCAGGGCATTGGGCACTATGGCTATGGAAAATTGAAGCCAATCCAAAGTTCCAATGTTTAGGCTGAGTGATACTCATGTACTCTCTATTTTATGTTTGGTAACTGCCCTCAGAGTACAGGGGGTAGTTTGTTTATATTTAGCGGGATCCCCAAAGAACAGGCGCAACTGGACTTGAGCCCCAGTTCCGATTAGGTAATGAGGGTTTACCACCTGGTGCATTTAAGCGGATGCTAAATTTATCCTAAACTCGGGGTCATAATTGCCAAACGACATCTTTTTATCATTTTATTGTACAAAAGGGTCCCCAAATTAAAATGGTTGGACTTAACGACTTTTTGACCTTGCGATGGTGCGAAATGATGCACAATCTGTGGAAAGTGCCCCTCGAACTTTGAATTTTCCTCTTTTACTGGCTAGTGATGTAAGTTATGATATTCTCTCGTGGTGCTGGGCATCGATAGAGAGCCTCAGCTCCAAGACAGACCAACGAACACGAGGGTCAAGGGCCGATACGTAGTGTCCTTTGCGTTTCATCGCTTTTTGGACATCGGGTGTCGGCTTTCCGCATCCCGTCTTGTATACAAAACACTCAACTGTGTCTCCTAATTCCGGTAAGATGAAGAGGTAGGCAATTCCTGCAGATACTGCCCAAATTAAAGCGTTCCGGGCCTATTTATGGTAGGACAGGCTAAGCTATGATGTTTGGTAGTTTAGTTGTAGTAAATGCATTTTGACTTGCCATATTTTTAACTAAAGATTGGTTTTTCAGGAGAAAACTTACCCATCCTATCTGTTTTTCTACGAAAAGGATTTCCCACTGGGTAAAACTGTGAACATGTCTTTCAGTTTTGCTTTTTTTTAATTTTTTTTATTTTTTTTTATTTCTTCCCCCGTTATCCAGTTTAGTTTGTTTTTTGTTTTCGGTAGGGACTAGATAAACTTCGGGGGTCCCCAATATCCTGATCATATTTATAAAATTCTTCTTCCAGAGAATCGCAAATCATTATCGTCACACTCAGGGGGCTCATCGACGGCAATTATTGCTTCACTAGGTTTAAGGATTCTGGGTTAAGTCATGTTGGAATGGCTTCATTGTGCCACGGGGTACAACGAGTGTTTTTTCCTAATGGCCCTTTGGATTAGGAACTCTGTTGCAACCGAGGCATAGGCAGCAGCCATCACGAAGGCACTGTAGGTAGAGCCTGAATTTCGGTACATACGTAGGCTATGGAAGCTCATCACCTTGTACCTGAGTTGGGGTAACGACTCCCTAAATACCATAAGTACTGGCAGCAGCAGTGCTTCCACCCTAGAGGACCAGACTTACAGCCATCTGTGTCCCAGGCTGATTTCAGCATCCGCAGTCTCAGTGAGAACTGGAACTGAGCTAATGCATGGCTGCAAGTGTGGTTGGCCCAGCTCTCTGGGGACATGGTGCATGCTGTGTCATTCCAGCTGAAGTTCTCAACAGTAGGAGTTGGCAGAATTTTTAGGGATACGATGGAATGTTCACACATAGCGAACAACCTCACAAACACCTAAGGGAGGAAGTGTACCTGTCATCCCCACTTTACAAAGGGGGAATGTTTGGATCTGAGAGGTAAAATGCTTGCCCGAGATCACACAAAATCTGGATTGGAATATAAGCAGCTTGTCTCTAGAGCTTCAGCTCTTAAACATTTCTGTGTTCAGCAGCATGTTACTAATGAGGGCAAATGCTAGTTCTCCTCATAGCTATTTCCCATCTAGGTTGGGGTTTATCTAGTCAATTCATTTGGTAAATGCCATGTAAAGGTGTATTTGAGTGTTACCCAGACGGTGGAGTCATTCTGAGCAGTTGCATTTCCTACAGGAATCACAGTTGGTCCAGATTAGGGAGCGAAGGAGGAGCAAAATAACTCCCTTTCTCCTTATCCCACTGCCTTTCTCTAAGCCTCAGGGCCTGATAGCCTGAGCACCAAGAGGAATCGGGCGACTCCCAAGGGCTCTCAGAACTTTGAGACAGAACTCAAAGGCAAGATATGAACAATGATCGCCAGCACCTGTGTTACTTCTGGTTCCGGGCTAAGTACGGTGAGTGACCGAGAGTTGAGAGAAGAGAGGAGATAGGTATCACATATGTGAATTGCTTATTTCCGAAAGTTTCCATTTAATATTTTCGGACCACAGTTGACGAAAGGTAACATACCGCTGGGAGCCAAACCGCAAATGACGGAGGACAACTGTCTCATCTCATCTGATCTCAGAAACCCCTAAGAGTGGAGTGGCTGTTGTGATCCCTCCATTGCAAAGTGGATCAGAGTTGATGGCATTTGCCCAAGAACGCACAGGACTGGTACTGGGAATCGGATCACTTGTCTCTTTTGTCCGTGTCCCTAACGCCTTCTGAATGCGTTGCATTTTTACTAATTTGGACAAATGGCAGTCCTCAACCAAACATTCCACATGAGTGTTGGACTTCGTCAGCTCATTCGGTTTGTTGATGGCAGACAAAAATGCCACACTGTCTTGGTGGATCTGCATGTTTTCTCTCCCAGACCACTGAGCGCCCTCGGTTCCTGCTGGAGCGGCAATTGCTCTAGAAGGGAAGGCAAGGAGGGAGAGGATCAGTTCCGTCTCCCCACACCACTACTTACCTGAGTCCCAGGGCCTGATTTATTAGGCACCAAGATGTGTCATCATGCCTCACAATGGCCTTCAGATCCGAGTAATCACACCTGTTCATATGAGCCAAGGCCTGGCAACAACCACTTGGGTGACTTCGTGATCAGGCCTGAGTATAGTATGGGAGATGCTGCTGGAGGGAAAGCAGATATTACCAATTACTGGGTATTGTCTGCTCATCTGCTTCTCTGTTCCCGGGACACTCAGCTATCTTGGCCTCGGCGATCTTCATAGGTTTGAGCAAACTCTCCCCACTGAAAACTTCTCCTGTGGGAGCAGTTACCAAAATATCCTAATGCTGTTCTTGTGTTTCAACAGGTCAACTGGGCAATATCAGCGATTCTGGCTTCAAGATCTTATCACTCAGAGAGAGTCGCAAGGGAACTCGGTCTCAGGTAGGATTTTATTACACTTTCTCCATCTCTAGATTCAACCTTGGCCATGGCACTTAAACCGCTGCTTCTGGAAAATGCCAATTCCCTGATATGGGGTATTTACTTGTAGATAAGAGGGCTGTGAATAGTCACAATTCTCAAGGCACATTACCTTGCAAATCTCTGGTTCAGAACGATAGAGTTAACATTCAAATGTGACGCCTGTGGTTATTGCCGCAATTTGGGCATAGTTTTTTACAGGATGGGTTCGGACTAATGCCGAGCACATGGCTTGTTGTCTTTTAGAGTTCTCCTGTCCAATTTTTTGTCCTATTCTTCATACACTGTAACTTGGTTACATATGACAATTGGAGATCTGCCCTAAGTGCACGTCTCTGTAGAATATGCAAGTCAATTACGAGATAATTTACGAAAAGAATAGATACAACTTCAACACGCAAAAGAACATGTGATATACTCCTCTAAGAATGAGATATGAAATAACAAATAAATGTATGCATTCAGTGTAAACATAGTCATCATCGCCAGCAGAATTTTGCCATGAAGGAGCCGATTATTCAGTACACGGAAGAGAAAACATTTGGGAATAAACATGATAGCATTCTTCCCTACGATATATGAACATCTAGGCTGTTGATTTAACAATCAAAACAAGGATCGACACTATGTACACGGAAAAGTATAGATCAGAACTCAGACCCATGTTCATGACAAAAGGAAAAAAATAAACGATAAGCTTGGCATTTCAAGTCAGACTATGCCTCCCAGAGCAATCTCTTATGATTACCACTGGAAACAAGTGTGTGTGTTGGGGAGGAGCCAGGAGAAAGAGGCCCCTGTGTGTACTGGATTAACTGGGTCGCATCATCTTTCTCAGGCGTTCTCGGTTGAGCTCACTTTCAAGGACATCTGTGGTGTCGAAAAATCATGGATAAAGGACATTCCGATGTCATTCCCAACAAGTCCTCACATATCCCAAAGAGGGCTGATAAACACATAAAACCTAAAGTAGCCTCTCGATCTGTGCTGAGCTATTTTTTCAGTAGTCAACTGAGCATGCAGAGAAATGATGTGGATCTGTCTAAGTGGCTGTGGATGCTGACATAATCTACAGCACTGTGAAGTTGCCCTTTGTAAAGAGCCATGTGACCGGCCCGACTATGCCTCCCCATCCTTTTGGAAATTACGTGAAAAAAATAATGTAGAATAAAACTCCACACTTCTTTGAGCTTTTAAAATAAAAGCTATGTTTTACTCATTTGGGTTTGATGTGTTTTATGCTGATACATATCTCTTGGCTTACACTGGTGGGGAAACCGATCTTTTGACCCTCATACATTCTCTTAACGCTCACATCTACCCCCAGGACAATGGATGGAGTGAGGATAGAGCCCACAGAAGACTCGGTACCCAGAAGAGAACTCTTCCTCCTCCCCATTCTCTGCTATTCTTGGCCCTCTTAGTAAGGCTAGCTCCTTCCCTCTAAGCATCGTGAATTTGTTTCATGCCTAACCTTATTTCTGAACCTAAGGTAAGTCAACAAGTCCTGTCAGCTCAAGTGTTGTGAGGACCCTTGGCTTTGTGATTTCCCAAGCTGATATCAGATTGGTCTGAGTGAATGAGCTTTTGCAAGAAGGAGATCACGGATGTGGTAAGACCAAGAGCTGGTGGGACAGAGCCGGATCAAGGACCCATGAGCAGAAGAAGATGTAAGCAGTTATTTCATTTGGGACCGGGAGCTTTTGTGAAAAGGGGTGTCAAACAGAGCTGCCCCTTCCTGAGAGAACAGTTCCTTTCCCTTCCTGCTGTGTGCTCCCTTCCTTCATTCCGGATTCTACATAAGACAGGTGAGCTCGGAATTGTTCCTGTGTCATTGGGTGCAGTCAGATGGTGCTTCTCAGTACCACAGATTCCCAAACATCTTGCAATTACAAATCCATATTTTTTACTTAACTCAGCTTTTCTTATTTTTCATTTTACTTTTGAGATGCAGAGCTCTGATTCATGTCACAGCCTTCAACTATTTCATTAAGTTCAGCTGTAGAATATGAGAAACATTCCATTGGACATACAAGCGTTTGACACCACTTAGAAGTTTTGCGCATGTTGTAATTTTCAAGCAGATTTCAAATTCCAAGCATTAATTCACTTGCTCACAAGTTAATCTTACCTATCTATAACTTATGTCGAACTACTCATGAACTTTTTTTCAGCTGAGGGAAGAAATAATTGAACCTTGCCCCTTGAGGGGACTCAATGTGTTCTAGTTTAAAACTTAATCATTTGTGTAAATAATCACTTATTTTTTGGCATTGAAATTGTGTAAATTCAAAATCCAATATCCTTATGAGGACTACTCTCTCCTCCTATACGTCTTCCCCTGTACCCTCTTCTTGCCTTCTCTCTTTTCCTCCTTTCTCCTCCTCCCCATCCCCCTTTCCCACATCCCTCCTCCTATTCTTCCTCCTCTACTTCTCCCCTTGCTTTTCTCTTCCATTCCCTGTGCTCCTCACCCTGCACAATTCTTAGTTCCTCCTCTTCCCTCTCCTTCTCTGCTTCTCACTCCTCTTCCCCCTCTTCCTCTTCTTCAAGAAATGATATAGCTAAAGATGATTATAGTCAAAAAGGTGGATCAGTCCTCTTTGCCCTCTCTTCCCCCTCAGTCTTCGGTTGCTCTCTATTTCTTCCCTTCATCTTTGGTGGATGGCTATAACAGATCCGTCTTGGCCTTCGGCACATACCAGCTTCTTCAGTTAGTGCTGATAGCTGCAGCCATGGCCCTCAATCAGGATAATTCCGTACTCTGGGCCATTTTTTCCCAATTCCAGGCCTTTTCTTGTTATCAGTCCTCTCAGCATTTCTATGGAGTCTCTTCCTAGGGCCTGCAGTTGAAAGACCCTCCTGCTATAAAAAATCCTTGGGAAACTCAAGGGCACTCCCTCGGGATCTCTCTTCTCTAAATGCCAGGCTGTCATTCCTCACCTCCCCTGAACTCCTCTTGTTGTGGTGTGGCATTGAGTGGATGTATCCTTTGCAAAGTTCCAAATAGAATAGGAGGCCAGGTGCCATTCTGCTCTGGGATTCATGATCTTTCACATTTCCTGTTTTGATGCTCTCCCCTGCCTATCCAAGCCTCTTTCCAGGGTCACTTTCATAGAGTTACACAAGCAATGCACTGTGCAATTGAAGTGAACCCATTCACATGTAAAACACCCTTGAGTTTGCAGTGCACAGCTGGTCCGCCAGCACAAGCTGACACTATCCCCAGCCCAGTGCCCGGCTCCAGAAGGGACCCAGTCCCACCTTGGGGTGATAAATCAGCATTATGGTCCCCTGGGTCCTGCTTATATATGGCTAAAAATGCATATGTCGAGGCTCTCAGCTTTGCGTATCTAGGGCTCTGTATAATACGTATTTCTTGCAAGAAAGCCTGGCTCTTGCAAATGAAGACATCAGCTTTCACAAGCTAAGGTCTATGCAATGGGCATTCGGAAGGCATTTCAGAAATCCAAAGCTGAACTTCGAATTCTCGTTTCTGCCATTCCTACTCTCAGGTAACGATTCTGTCCTCTGTAGATCAAGATGTTCTGTGTACTATGTCCCAGGCCTTTAATGACCAACCTTTTTTGTGTATCCTCAGGAAAACAGAGAAATTATGATTGACTAAGTAGAAGCCTGTTGGTAGAAGACTAGATTATCATGTCCCCGAGCCGAAGATGGCGAGACTCAGCTCGAATCCTTTAGAAAACTAGACGGCCGCAGTTTAATTCTGTGTCCTAGCGTGCAGAACGCTACTTCTGTTCAAAAGTACTTAAAGCCTCAAAATCTAAGCAAACCCACAAACAACGCCCCCATCCCTAACATATGTAAGCTGAAGGATTCATGGCAAGTGCAGAAAATGTAAACCATTTTGAGCAAATAATGCCAACTAACTGATGGACAACAAAAATTCCCGTTAAAAGTATACATAGTTTTAGGCCTCTTGATAATAATTTATTGAGGAAAAAGGTTTCTTTGGATGCAAATCATTGGGTAAAAGATCATAGAAAACTATGACATTTACACAAGCTCCGATTACTTAGTGATTATAAAGAGGAAATTGTCCTTTGATTACCATGGAGAAATCGTGAGACTCTTTAATCTTCAACTCCAATGTAATAATAAAGAAGATTCTGACAAATTAACATTGAAATAAACTTTTCTAAAATATCACTATTATG
Organism: Pteropus vampyrus; assembly: GCF_000151845.1. Taxonomy (NCBI): domain Eukaryota; kingdom Metazoa; phylum Chordata; class Mammalia; order Chiroptera; family Pteropodidae; genus Pteropus; species Pteropus vampyrus. Next base: position 1,262 of record NW_011889624.1, on the reverse strand, counting down.
TAAGGAGAAAAAGCAGCAAAGTTTGGATGCATTCTTGATGATATTGGATTCTGAAGACCATGACACTAAGTGTATTGAATAATCTTTGATTAGGAAAGAGGTACAAAGGATGACATGGTTACTGGCGAGTGGGGATCCTCTCCCGGCATGTCATCCCATTCTTGACATCTGGAACAATGGATTGAGCGAGACAACGAAATACTGTAGAGAAGACAAGCTTCATCAGAAGGGAAAGTACACTTGCAGAAGTGGAAGCGAGCCTGAGCAGGAGAGGCGTGGCTCAAAAGGCCTGGTGACAAAGCCTTCGGGGTTTTGTTCCCTATTTGCTGTGGGTGAGCACTTTTTGAGAGGACTGATCATTCTTCATTGACAATTAAGTATGGCAGGACTCTGTGATTCATGATTTGCTTTCTGCGCATGTTCGTTCCCAGAATTCAGGCTGTTATAATGGACTTAATGAACTTCTGGGCATACGTGTTGTCTTAGGATAATGGTATAATGGAGTTCAGGTGAGTTGAAGGTCGTTGATGTCTTCATTGCACGGTGCGATTTACTGGCTAAATCCCCTACCCAATTTTCTGCATTCTTCTTTACTGCTATGAGTTACTTTTAGCCCCAAAATGCCTTCTGGCTTGCTTAAAAGTGAGCGTCAGGGGCAGACCCTTCCTACAATAGGACGACCTTGGTGTCTTTGCAGGCAGACCCTAAAGCCCCGATTTAACTTTCCTTCCTAACTCTTTTCTAAGAGCCATGAACCCACTTTTTCTTTGTAACGATGTTGAGGGACAGGAGGTCTCTTCTTCTGTATATGCTTCCTGCTGAGAATGGTCATCGTCCCTGTCTTTTGGAGTTTCATAGAGCTCTATCAATTTCTGCCTCAGTCATGCCGGGGATCTTGGGTTTCTTCTGAAGTGCCACCCCAGGTGCTAGAGAAGGAATAGAAGATACAAAGTTGTTATCTAAATCATCTATGTATTACTTTCTACTATTGTTTTACCAGAGAAGTGAGTAAAGGAGAACAGGCTCGTTTCATATATTTCTCAAAGAATAAAAAACCTTTGGCCTAAAGTCCCCTCCCTTCTCAGCCCCTAAGGATCCTGCTTTGCCTTGGGCCATTCCCTCATGGTGGTCCGATGATCCTTATCAAAAGCCAGAGGAGGTGATTTACCAGTTTCAGGGTCATTACCTGGATTTAGGGGAGAGGGCCTTTGTCCCAAAGAAACGAGGGAAGAAAACTTAATTAACTTTACTACAAAAAAAAA
>NW_011889623.1:24030-24672 GCF_000151845.1 Pteropus vampyrus | reverse complement strand
TTATTAAAGCTTCGTTGTAGACATACTCAGAAGGAATGAGAACTATCATGACGTTACACAGTAACTGCTGTACTCACAATTCTCTCACTTTTCACATTTTCTAAATTCATCGAATCTCTGCTCTTAACCCTACTGTTTCTCCCTCTCTTTAACTCGACAACAGAGCCAGCACCTTAAAAATATTATTTCAGGATTTGAAAGCATCTCCTTCCTCACATAGCAGTCAGCACTCACAGTCCTATAGGCCTTTAGTTTGCAAATGGCTTTCATAAACCTTCAAGTTCATTCAATTCATCAATGTTTAATTTGGGTCTGGGAAGTAGAAAAAATAGTGATTTTTTCCTTTAATTTACTAAGAGAAGCAATGAAATTGCTTATGGGACTTCACATAGATATTGTATGGTGGAACCTAATCTCAAAGGTAGATTTTCTGATAATTTTCACGAGAGAGAGAGAGAATCTACCTATTTCTTTCCATGGACGGTAGAAGGGTAAAGATAAATGTTCAAATCCTCATATGCTTAGGAAAGGAACTCGACATTCACACTGTTGTGTAAGTATCTGACCGGGTAGGTCATCCCAGAAGGGAAACCGGGACCGCAGACATCTCCTGGAGGAGACCCAGGAGAGACGATCCCTAAT
>NW_011889623.1:20915-22140 GCF_000151845.1 Pteropus vampyrus | reverse complement strand
CCAGTACTGGAAGTTCAGATACCTTCTGCTTCATGATGTTACCTGAATCTTCACTTTCTGTGCAGAAGACCCAGGATTAAAGGAAGGAAAGCAAACATCAGTGGACTGAGGACTTTTACAAGATTTCATATCTGTACACCAGATTCAAAACAATGGGCAGACAATCTCTTTTTACTCATCAGAAAGAACCTCCAGAGAAAAATAGCCCCAAATCCCTGAGTGGAGCAGCAGTCAGCTCGGGCTAATTACCCTACTTCCTCCTGGGCCCTTGGGAAGGAGCACGTTTAGGGTCCAGAGGGCCTGAGCTGCAACTGGAGTCACAGGAGAAGGTGTCCATGATGTTCGTGATATGTCGGGCTTCAGGTCACTTCTCCGGATCGGAAGCAGGAGTTTCCCCGGTCACCGACAGCCTCGCATCACAAATTCGGCTTCTCTGTTCAGCTGCGTTTGGCCCAGGCAATGCATAGGCTCCAGCAGCTGCTGCAGGCTCTCACAGCACCTACGCAGACCTGTTTCAGACCTCCATTACGCCCTTACTAATCCACGGGTCTCCCCACACCCCCATGAGGTTCTGAAGCATAGGGTCCCTGCCTTGTTGAAGAGTAGGGGGATTGAAACCGTATGCTCTGGGGAAAATGATTATGAGCTCGCTGCTTACTAAGAGCATACCTGAATATTTTGCCAAAGATCTCAGAGACTTAGTTTCTTCAAAGTGGAAATAATAACGGTTTTCCTTATGTGGGTTTGAAGAATGGTTAAATAAGCACATAACGAAAGCTTAAAGCATGTTAAGGTTTATTGTCATTGACGGTATCAGCAGGGATCAACCATGGCTCACACGAGGTGCTCGCTTATTTTTTAATTAATTCTTTTGTTCGTTCATTCACTTGAATAATTATTAAGTTTTTCACAAAAATAAGATAGTGATATATACTTTGGCGATAGAGCAATGAGTAACAGAAACAGAAACTTCTCTTGGGGAATACGCATTCAAGTAGGAGTTGCAGAAAAAACGTTAACGCAAAATAGTTTGTAGTAAAATGGCAAACATTCCGGGGAATAGTAAAAATCAGACTTGGAGCAAGGGAGAATACCACATGTCCATGAACTGGTGAATGGGGAAAGAAAACTGTGTATGTGTATTCAAGGGAATAATACTCAGAAATAAAAAAAAAATGAATAAAAAGAATGAAATATGTATTGATGTATATTCTAACATGGGTGA
>NW_011889623.1:19937-20366 GCF_000151845.1 Pteropus vampyrus | reverse complement strand
ATCTTTGAATGAGATTAACAATGAAATCAGAGGCTCTGAGTAAAGCAGATTGCCCTTCATAAGGTAGGTGGGACTCATCTAGGCAGTTGAAGGCCGTAAGAAGAACTCTGACGTCCCCCAAAGAAGAGACAGTTCCGTCAGCAGACAGCCTTCACTTCAAACTGCAGCTTTTCCTCTGGTTTTCGTCTGCCAGCTTAGCCTGCAGATTTGGGACTTACGAACCTCCGCAGTTGCACAATTGTATGAGCCAATTCCTTAAAATACATCTCTCTTTCTACACACACGTGGAAACACACACACACACACACACACACACACACACTCATGGACACACACACACACACACACTGCTTATTGATTCTATTTCTCTGGAGAACTATGGCTAATGCATCTACAATGACCGTAACTTCTCCACCAAATTTGTCCCCT
>NW_011889623.1:19569-19887 GCF_000151845.1 Pteropus vampyrus | reverse complement strand
GATATCTCTAAACTTATTGCCTTCCATCCCTCCCCCACTGGGCCCTGTGCAGAGGCCCCCTTAATAGACCCGGGGACATCTCACCTCAGGGTATTGCTAGTTGCCGATCTTCATGCTTGGAATGCTTTTTCCCTGATATCCCCATGCTCCCTGACCTGTACTCACTCGTGCCTTTGTGTGGATGTTATCCTTCCCATTTTGTATTCCCAGAACTTAGAAAATTGCCTGGCACATAATATTCACACACTAAGTGTTTTTCTGTGTGTGAGCTGTGACGGCATGCACTCAGCTTCTCCCAATGAGAAGTGGGAGCGTTCA
>NW_011889623.1:18649-19519 GCF_000151845.1 Pteropus vampyrus | reverse complement strand
CTCTCACAGCTTATTGATTCTATTTCTCTGGAGAACATTGGCTAATGCATCTACAATGACCGTAACTTCTCCACCAAATTTGTCCCCTGATATCTCTAAACTTATTGCCTTACATCCATCCCCAACTTGGCCCTGTCCAGAAGCCCCCTTAATAAGCCAGGGGACGTCTCACCTCAGGGTATTGCTAGTTGCCGATCTTCACGCTTGCAGTGCTTTTCCCCAGATATCCCCATGCTCCCTGACCTGTCCTCAGTCCTGTCTTCGTTTCGATGTTATCTTTCCCATTTTGTATTCCCAGAACTTACGCCTGGCACATAATATTCACACACTAAGTGTTTTCCTGTGTGTGAGTTGTGACGGCATGCACTCAGCTTCTCCCAATGAGAAGTGGGAGCGTTCATTGTAGGAACAGGACAACACTCCTTTTTCCAGACTAAAATTAGGCCAATATAGGTTGTATTCACCACATAAATTCAACTCAGAGGCAAAAAGTAGAGTCTTCCTGGAATGGGGAAATTTGATCTTTTGATTGACTACTCTGTGCTGCCCTGTTAAGTACTTGTCACAGATACATTCAAACTAAAGTTCATTTAGCCCTCAGAAGTACTTTATCAAGTAGCTACTACATTAAGAAGGTAAGCATTCTGGACCTTATTCAAATAAACATTGGAAACTTTACTGAATATTTATACCTATGGAAAACAATAGTAAGAATGAGTAAATAAGGAGCTGATTGATACTGCATTTACTTCAACGAGTACAAACTCAATTATAATTAAAATTTATATCAACTATAGCAAAGGAGGGTTTTTTTACCTATCAAAAATATATTCCACAAAACTTAAACTAGCTCCACTTTAATGTACAAAT
>NW_011889623.1:16969-17633 GCF_000151845.1 Pteropus vampyrus | reverse complement strand
GCATTTACTTCAACGAGTACAAACTCAATTATAATTAAAAGTTATATCACCTATTGCTAAGGAGGGTTTCTTTACCTATCAAAAATATATTCTACAAAACTTAAACTGGCTCCACTTTAATGTACAAATCGTCATTTCATTATAGGCGAAATGAAACATAGTATACCCCATTGAGAATTCTGAACAGCTACCACCAGGGGGTCAGAAAATCGGCTGTGAAAAAATCTAGCTTAATCTAAAACACCGTCACATTTCGCACATCTAATCATGTCTTAAAGCAAAAGCGGTTTTATCTTTAAAAAGGGAATGGAAAATGCTGGTGCCGTTTTCCTTCTGAGAGGGGGTTGGTGTGTTCTGTGTCTCAGCAAGTCTCCTCGCTCTCCAGTAAGAGACAAAAAAGGCTCAACCTATTTACAAATTTAATCACACACGTGAGTGATAAGCAGTTTGTTGCTTTGACGACTACAAGATAAACGCATGTTTCAGAAATGCCATATCTAGAATGATTGAAAAATAAATGGACAACAGATATGATTAAAGATGGAAGGATTAAATCCAATAACGTATCAGCCTATGAAGAACACTTGGGAGGGTGCTGGCGACATAGGTGATAGACATGCAAGTTTTTGAGAAGATCCATATGACAAAGCCCGTGGGTGAAATA
>NW_011889623.1:16045-16919 GCF_000151845.1 Pteropus vampyrus | reverse complement strand
TTATCTTTAAAAAGAGAATGGAAAATGCTGGTGCCGTTTTCCTTCTGAGAGGTGGTTGGTGTGTTCTGTGTCTCAGCAAGTCTCCTCGCTCTCCAGGGAGATACAAAAAAAGCTCAACCCATTTAGAATTGTGAACCACACCCGTGACTGATAAGTAGTTTGGTGCTTTGAAGACTACAAGATAAACGCAGTGTTTCAGAAATGCCATATTTAGAATAATTGAAAAATAAATGGACAACGTATATGACTAATGTGGAAGGGAGTAGATCCAATAACGTAACTGCCTATGAAGAACACTTGGGAGGGTGCTGGCGACATAGGTGATAGACATGCAAGAGATCCATATGACAAAGCCCGTGGGTGAAATAAGAACACGGTTAGATGATTCTCACTTGGTGACTAGGATGTTGTTTCTGAAAAGAATCCCCAGAGCCAGTTTTATGTCTCTGTTCCTTAGGCTGTAAATAAAGGGGTTTAACATGGGGGTCACCGCTGTATATATCAGAGAGGCTATCATGGCTTTGTCATTGGAATCGCTTAATGAAGAGGAAAAGTACAGAGCTATAATTGTTCCATAGAAGAGAGACACCACAGAGAGGTGGGAGCCACATGTGGACAAAGCTTTGTGGAGGCCTGTGGTCGAGGAGACTCTCAGGATAGAGGCCCCAGTACGGCTATAAGAGACCAGGATAGCACAAAGAGGAAAAATGACAACCAGAGCCCCTACAGTGAATATGACGATCTCGTTGACAGAGGTATTTGAGCAGGACAGCTTGAGAAGGACGGGAAGGTCACAGAAGAAGTGGGGAATGATATTGTCAGCACAGAAGGACAGTTGGACCAGGAGGAGGGTGTCTAAGAGGGCAGTGCCACA
>NW_011889623.1:13978-15995 GCF_000151845.1 Pteropus vampyrus | reverse complement strand
GTGAAATAAGAACACGGTTAGATGATTCTCACTTGGTGACTAGGATGTTGTTTCTGAAAAGAATCCCCAGAGCCAGTTTTATGTCTCTGTTCCTTAGGCTGTAAATAAAGGGGTTTAACATGGGGGTCAATGCTGTATAGATCAGAGAGGCTATCATGGCTTTGTTATTGGAATCGCTTAATGAAGATGAATAATACAGAGCTAGAATTGTTCCATAGAAGAGAGACACCACAGAGAGGTGGGAGCCACATGTGGACAAAGCTTTGTGGAGCCCTGTGGTTGAAGAGACTCTCAGGATAGAGGCCCCAATACGGCCATAAGAGACCAGGATAGCACAAAAAGGAAAAATGACAACCAGAGCCCCTACAGTGAATATGACGATCTCATTGACAGAGGTATTTGAGCAGGACAGCTTGAGTAGGAGGGGAAGGTCACAGAAGAAGTAGGGAATGATATTGTCAGCACAGAAGGACAGTTGGGCCAGGAGGAGGATGTGCAAGGGGGCACTGCCACAGGAGACAAGCCAGGAGCCAGCCACCAGCAGCACACACAACCCCTCCCTCATGATGGTGGTATAGTGTAGAGGGTGACAGATGGCCACGTACCTGTCATATGCCATCACTGCAAGAAGGAGATTGTCAAGACAGCCAAAAACTAGAAAAAAATACATCTGTAAAATGCACCCTGCATAGGGGATGAACTTGTCCTTAGAGTACATGTCCCTCAACATCTTTGGGACGGTGACAGATGAAAAGGACACATCAGTGAAGGCCAAGTGGCTGAGGAAGAAGTACATGGGCGTGTGGAGGCGAGAGTCCAGCCTGATGAGCAGGATGATGAGCAGGTTCCCCAGCACCGTGGTCAGGTACATGCCCAGGAACAGGGCGAAGAACACGCCCTGCTGCTCTGGCCGGATGGGGAGCCCCAGGAGGAGGAAGCCGGACACGCTGCTCTGGTTCTCCCTCCTCATGCTGCTCCTCTGTCTGCAGGAATGAAGGGAGTAGGAATTATCAGAGACTTTGAAAGTGTCATTATGACCACCACTGTAGGAACTCTGACTTTCTCCTGGAGAAAAAGAATAACTGCTTGAACATATATCGTCAGCTAGTGCTGCTAAAGCAAGCAACACCCTCAATGCCTAACACGATGTCTTGCAAATAAATGCATTCTTCTTATTCTTTCAATCAACCAGGTTTTGGCATTATGATCCTAATTGGAGTTACAAGAACAAATGGCACTCAGAGGACCTCTTCCCTTGGCGTGCCAACCCTCTGGGGAGCACCTGACAGAGGGCTGACGAAAGTTATAGATCTGCAGCCAGGGCAGTGCTGTGATTCTGGCCCCATCTCTTAGCTGATGACTTAGGGAGCCACGCCTCTCTTGGCTTCATCTTGATCACTGTAGGGTGAATATACCAAATAGCACATGTTCACATTTAATAGGAGGATTCTAATTCAATACACGTGAATATCTAAGTAGAGTGTCTTGAATAAAATAAACACACAAAATTTTAGCAATTGCTTTTACGCTAGGATAAGTATCCAAATAAAACCAGGATCAAGTTGAGAAATTTAATAAAACAACATTATGACATGGTCAGCATGAAGGACCAAGAATTTGACCTATAGTTAATGCTAACTCATCAGAGCTTTCACCCTCTCAAGAGGAGTGTTCGAACTCATATCGTACCATTCAGAGAAATCTGATGGATCTAGTCTTAATGCAAGTTCATCTTTTACCAAGATATAAAACGTACTTCATTTCATATGTCTCCGTTTATATCTGGTCCTTCATGTTGGCTCAGAAATAAATAGAACGAAAGCCACCTGAGACCTGAGATCTGAGAACTGGGGATGCCAATGATTGGGAGGTGTCTATTAGAATTCACAGTTACCTGGTTGACCATCACTATTTCTCATTCCTGATCTTCACATTTGTAATACTTGACATTTAATGAACACTATGTCAGAGAAACCCATTTTTGCATTATTGCCTCATGAATCTTCAACAGTCCTAG
>NW_011889623.1:13056-13549 GCF_000151845.1 Pteropus vampyrus | reverse complement strand
GGAATTATCAGAGACTTTGAAAGTGTCATTATGGCCACCACTGTAGGATCTCTGACTTTCTCCTGGAGAAGAAGAATAACTGCTTGAACGTATATCGTCAGCTAGTGCTGCTAAAGCAAGCAACACCCTCAATGCATAACACGATGTCTTCCAAATAAATGTATTCTTCTTATTCTTTCAATCAACCAGATTTTGGCAGTATGGTCCTAATTGGAGTTACAAGAACAAATGGGACACAAGGACCTCTTCCCTTGGCATGCCAACTCTCTGGGGGGCACCTGACAGAGGGCTGACCAAAGATATGGATCTGCAGCCAGGGCAGTGCTGTGATTCTGGCCCCACCTATTTCTAGCTGATGACTTAGGAAGCCACGCCTCTCTTGGCTTCATCTTGTTCAGTGTAGTGTGAAGATACCAAATAGCACATGTTCACATTTAATAGGAGGATTCTAATTCAATACACGTGAATATCTAAGTAGAGTGTCCTGAATAAA
>NW_011889623.1:11474-11806 GCF_000151845.1 Pteropus vampyrus | reverse complement strand
TAGCACATGTTCACATTTAATAGGAGGATTCTAATTCAATACACGTGAATATCTAAGTAGAGTGTCCTGAATAAAATAAAAACACAAAATTTTAGCAATTGCTTTTATGCCAGGATAAGCATCCAAATAAAACCAGGATCAAGTTCAGAAATTTAATAAAACAACATTATGACATGGTCAGCATGAAGGACCAAGTATTTGACCTATACTTAATGCTAACTCATCAGAGCTTTCACACTCTCAAGAGGAGTGTTCGAACTCATATCGTACCATTCAGAGAAATCTGATGGATCTAGTCTTAATGCAAGTTCATCTTTTACCAAGATATAAAA
>NW_011889623.1:6269-11424 GCF_000151845.1 Pteropus vampyrus | reverse complement strand
TCAGAGAAATCTGATGGATCTAGTCTTAATGCAAGTTCATCTTTTACCAAGATATAAAACGTACTTCATTTCATATGTCTCCGTTTATATCTGGTGCTGCAAGTTGCCTCACAAATAAATAGGAAGAAAGCCACCTGAGACCTGAGATCTGAGAACTGGAGATGCCAGTGATTGGGAGGTGTCTATTAGAATTCACAGTTACCTGGTTGACCATCACTATTTCCAATACTGATCTTCACACTTGTAATACTTGACATTTAATGAACACTATGTCAGAGAAACCCATTTTTGCATTATTGCCTCATGAATCTTCAACAGTCCTAGGATAAGGGTGTTATTAAAGCTTCATTATAGACATACTCAGAAAGAATGAGGACTATCATGACGTCACACAGTAACTGCTGTACTCACAGTTCTCCCACATTTTAAAATTTCCTCGAATTTCTGCTGCTATGACGCCAATGTTTCTCTCTTTAATTAGACAACAGAGCCAGCACCTTAAAAATTATTATTTCAGGTTTGATAGTATCCCCCTGTTCACGTAGCTCTCAGAACTCATAGTCCTATAATCCTTTCGTTTGCAAATGGCTTTCATAAGCCTTCAAGTTCATTTAATTCATCGATGTGTATTTTGTGTCTCCGAAATACAGAAAATAGTGATTTTGTTTTTTCATTTATGAAGAAAGCAGTGAAATTGTTTACAGAATTTCACATAGATATTATATGGTGGAACCTAATCTCAAAGGTAGATTTTCAGATAATTTTCACAAGAGAGAGAATCTTTCCATCTCTATCCATGGGTGGTAGAGGAGCTAAAGTTAAATGTTAAAAATCCTCATGTGCTTAGGAAAAGAACTCGACATTCACATTGTTGTGTAAGTGTCTGACCGGGTAGGTCATCCCAGAAGGGAAACCGGGACCGCAGACATCTCCAGGAGGAGACCCAGGAGAGACGATCCCTAATAACACTGCGGAGCTGCAACTTGAGGGGAAGGAAACAATACAGAAACGGCGCCTTCATTCAGTCAGCAGCACGTGTGATAGAGGTGGCTGGGAAAATGCTCAGTACAGAGAAGAGGAGAAGCTGTGACCTGGAGGTTTGCATAGGCCTAATTTTCCTGCCTTTGTACCAGATATTGTCTCCTAAGCAGTCAGGAAATGGAGAGTCAGGTTCCTGGTCTCCACGATGCTACCGTTTACTAAATGCTCACAACGTCCTAGTATTTAAGCACCTAACAGACAAGAATACTACTAAGCAGCTAGGAAAATGGCAAACATTCCCGGGAATAGTCAAAATCAGACTTAGCGCTAGGGAGAATACCATCTGTCCATGAACAGGTGAATGTCCTAGTATTTAAGCACCTAACAGACACGTTCTACAGTGGTTATCACTGTTTCTCTCCCTTTGACTTGGAGGCTGCTGGGCATTCTAAGCTAAACCCAAGACAAAAGCTATCTAGTGTGAAAAAGACAAAGATTCGAGTGTAGGTATATGGGACGCCTGGAGTTGAGCATTTAGTTTCTAAACTATGTCAATAAAGTTGAAGAAGAGTGTCAGAAATAGTGGATTTCCAGGTGCTCAATTACTCAAATCACTGAAAATTGGTCTCAACAATTCTTCAAAAGGGCCCTTTTTCTTATCTTTTCTTTTTCTTTTTCTTCTTCTTCTTTTTTTTTTTTTTTTTTTTTTTTTTTTTGGAGCTGCCTGTGTGGATTCTGGTCTCTAGCAAGTAGAGAGTCAGAATATGAGAATATTAAACACACACACACACACACACGTATCTGTAGCTTGATTTTAAGTCTCTATCCTACACATCATCTGAGTAAAGGAAGTGAGGATATGACTTCGTTACACACAAAAGCAGTTATGACAGATACATATTTGCCAAAGGGAGATTTATAGATTTCTCTATCTTATATCAAGGTAGGTAAATGCAGTTAGGGTATGAGTCACCTTCACACAAATTTATGCAAAACTCGAAAACAAAATACAGTGTCACATGCACCTCACAGCGGCACACAGAACTATCACGCACCCTCTACCACACGCATTGAAGTCGTAAGTGGTCATATATATTCAAATCACAGGTGATGCAAAGTGTTTTACACACAGCACACAGACAACAAACTCAAAAAACGAAGTGTACACTTTCCGAGTGAAAATTTCCAGCCGTCCATGACTTATGTATATTCTAAGTGAGAGAACTCCATGTGTGAATCAGCGGAGTGCGCGCACACAAACACGCACATGTGCACATGTGCACACACATGACTATGAACATCTCTGGGCCCCAGGCGATCTCTACCAGTACTGTGAGTTCAGATACCTTCTGCTTCACGATGTTACCTGAATCTTCACTTTCTGTGCAGAAGACCCAGGATTAAAGGAAGGAAAGCAAACATCAGTGGACTGAGGACTTTTACAGGATTTCATATCTGTACACCAGATTCAAAACGATGGGCAGACAACCTCTTTTTACTCATCAGAAAGAACCCCGAGAGAAAAACAGCCCCAAATCCCTGAGTGGAGCAGCAGTCAGCTCGGGCTAATTACCCTACTTGCTCCTGAGCACTTGGGAAGGAGCACGTTTAGGGTCCAGAGGGCCTGAGCTGTAACTGGAGTCACAGGAGAAGGTGTCCATGATGTTTGTGATACACTGGGCTTCAGGTCAGGTCTCCGGATCGGAAGCAGGAGGTTCCCCGGTCACCCGCAGCCTCGCATCACAAATTCAGCTTCTCTATTCAGCTGTGTATGGCCCAGGCAATGCACAGGCTCCAGCAGCTGCTGCAGGCTCCCACAGCATCTACTGACCTGATTCAGACCTCCATTATGCCCTTACTAATCCACGGATCTCCTCTCGCCACTGTGAGGTTCTGAAGCATAGGTCCCTGCCTTGCTGAGGAGTAGGAGGATGAAACCATATGCTCTGGGAAAATGATTATGAGCTCGCTGCTTACTAAGAGCATACCTGCGTATTTTGCCAAAGATCTCAGAGACTCAGATTCTTCAAAGTGGAAATAATAACGGTTCTCGTTATGTGTGTTTGAAGGATGTTTAAATGAGCACATAACGAAAGCTTAAAGGGTGTTAAGGTTTACTGTCATTGACGGTATCAGCAGGGATCAACCATGGCTCACGCGAGGTGCTTGCTTTGTTTTTTTAATTCTTTTGTTCGTTCATTCACTTAAATCATTATTAAGTTTTTCACAAAAATAAGATAGTGATACATACTTTGGAGATATAGCAGTGAATAACAGAAACAGAAACCCCTCTTGGGGAATACACATTCAAGTAGGAGGCGCAGAAAAGATGTTAACGTATAATAGTTTGTAGGAGAATGGCAAACATTCCTGGGAATAGTAAAAATCAGACTTGGAGCTAGGGAGAATACCACATGTCCATGAACAGGTGAATGGGGAAAGAAAGCTGTGTATGTGTATACAATGGAATAATACTCAGCAATAAATAAATAAACAAATGAATAAAAAGAATGAAATTTGTATTGATGTATATTCTAACATGGGTGAGCCACAAAATGCTTATTGTGAGTGGAAGAAGACAGCAATAAAAGTATATACACTGTATGATTCCATTTAGATAAACTTCGAGAAGATGCTACCTAATCTATGTGACAGCAAACAGATCAGTGATTCTCCTGGGCACAGATGGAAGGAGCAAAGAAAGAGCAGAAGGGTGGGCACGAGGAAACTTCATAATCTCGACATCTTTTAGTGATAGTTTTGTGGGTGTACACATGTCAAAACTATTCAAATCGTATACTTTAAATATGTGAACTTTTATACTTCAGAAAATCTAGAGATGAAATATTGCCATTTGTGCAAAACATGAATAGATCTTGAGAGTATTATGCTAAATGAAATAAGTCAGGTGGAAAGAAAAGAACTGTATGATTTCACTCATATGAGGCTTCTAAAACAAAACAACACAGGAACAAACAAAATAACACACAGACTCATAGATACAGACAACAGAATGGTGGTTACTAGAAGGGAAAGGGTTGGGGGAGGACAAATAGGGTAAAGGGGGTCAAATACATGGTGACGGAAAGAGACTCGACTTCAGGTGGTAAGCACACAATAGAGTGTACAGGTGTCTCATTATAGTTGTAACCCTGAAATTTATATATTGTGACGAATCAGTGTGACCCCAATACATTTATTTTTTAAAACATGGGTGTCTTTAATGGAAAAAAAAACAAAATAAAATATGATCATGTTATTCCATATTGAATATTCCATATTGTCATATTGCCTAGCTACTGTACCTAGATATTTTGTCAAACACTATTCTAGATGTTTCTATAACGGTATATCTTTGAATGAGATTAACAATGAAATCAGAGGCTCTGAGTAAAGCAGATTGCCCTTCATAAGGTAGGTGGGACTCATCTAGGCAGTTGAAGGCCTTAAGAAGAACTCTGACCTCCCCCAAAGAAGAGACAGCTCCGTCAGCAGACAGCCTTCACTTTAAACTGCAACTTTTCCTTGGGTTTTCGTCTGCCAGCCTAGCCTGCAGATTTGGGACTTACGAACCTCCACAGTTGCACAATTGCATGAGCCAATTCCTTAATATACATCTCTCTTTCTTCACACACGTGGACACACGCACACACGCGCACACACACACACACACGGCTTATTGATTCTATTTCTCTGGAGAACATTGGCTAATGCATCTAAAATGACCGTAACTTCTCCACCAAATTTGTCCCCTGATATCTGTAAATGTATTGCCTTCCATTCCTCCCCCTCTTGGTCCTATCCAGAGGCCCCCTTAATAAGCCAGGGGACGTCTCACCTCAGGGTATTGCTAGTTGCCGATTTTCATGCTTGGAATGCTTTTCCCCTGATATCCCCATGCTCTCTCACCTGTCCTCAGTCCTGTCTTCATTTGGATGTTATCTTTCCCATTTTGTATTCCCAGAACTTAGAAAATTGCCTGTCACATAATATTCACACACTAAGTGTTTTTCTGTGTGTGAGTTGTGACGGCATGCACTCAGCTTCTCCCTATGAGAAGTGGGAGCGCTCAGTGTGGGAACAAGACAACATTCCTTATTCAAGACTAAAATTAGGCCGATATAGATTGTATTCACCACGATAATCCAACTCAGAGGCAAAAAGTAGAGTCTTC
>NW_011889623.1:2632-2969 GCF_000151845.1 Pteropus vampyrus | reverse complement strand
TGAAGATACCAAATAGCACACGTTCACATTTAATAGGAGGATTCTAATTCAATACACGTGAATATCTAAGTAGAGTGTCCTGAATAAAATAAACAAACAAAATTTTGGGCATTGCTTTTATGCCAGGGTAAGTATCCAAATAAAACCAGGATCAAGTTCGGAAATTTAATAAAACAACATTACGAGATGGTCAGCATGATGGACAAAGAATTTCACCTACAGTTTCTGCTAACTCATCAGATCTCTCACACTCTCAAGGGAAGTTTCCAAGCTCAGATCTTATTACTGGAATAAATCTGATGGACCTTGACATAGTGCAAGTTCATCTTTTGCCAAG